>NW_027280495.1:0-180000 GCF_046629955.1 Centroberyx affinis | reverse complement strand
TGCATTTTCCCAGCAGAGAATTCCATAAAGTTTCTATTAATCAGCTAAAAATGTGTTTCCCGCAGAAGTTGCACCCCACCTGGGCTTCACCCCCTAACAGCCTCATTATTGGTTCATCCTGCCATGCAAAGCCAGACAGACCCACCCCCCCCCCCCCCCCCCCCCCCACCCCCAAACACATCTTCAGCCAATTAGGTAGAAGCCCCAGTGTGGCATTATTCAAATCCAAGATGCATAAATATAAATACAACCCCATGCACCCCAACATTCAATTCCACAGACTTCTTCAAATGACTGACAGTGTGCAAGTGAGGATGTCTACAGCAGAAGAAAGAGAAACTTGCAGCTGTCCTTCCTGTGAAATCAAGATACAGATGAAGCGGTGCTGAAGACTGCGAGCGGGCCGTCTAAATGCTCTAGCCGAAAATGGAGTGGAGGTGAGCAGGGGACAGAGGTACTAACCCGAACCCCATTCCAGCTCACATCTATCATTGGTTGTCCTTATCCTTCCCACCAGACTGCCAACCTTTGAAAGAGGCAGGGGCGGGGCAGTGGCACACACAAGATACAAGTGTATTTGTATAGCTCTTAATCACAGTTACAGTCTCAAAGGGCTTCACGACGGCCACATTATAAAAGGTAAATGAAAACAACACCCACCAACCTTAGACCCCCAGTGAGAACAACTCCCACGAAAACCTCATTAGGAAAACATAAAATGAAAGAAACCTCACAGAGGAACATGGAGAAAATACGCAGAATAAAACGCTCGGGTGAAACATCCGGATCTGGTGCGGGGCACCATCAGCAACTCAGTCACCATCGTCATTGTCGTTATCAAGGTCATCAATGAAAGCGACACCCACTGCAGGGACGTCAGCGTCGTCTCAGTCACACACACTCATCCTATCTATGTGAAGGTTCTGGCGTCTTCGCTATGGCGCAGAGAGTCTCTTTTATTCATCGTTGGTGAATTTACCTCTGCAGGAATTAAAATCGACATGCAACTTATCTTCTATGTTGTTTTATGTTTCTCAAACTGAAATGTCTTAGTCAGCATTGGATCATACTATCGTGTGCTATTGTTTTTATGTTACACACATCAGTTGTACCCATAGGTTAGGGCTAGAAAGAACACACAACATGCTACGTTGTAAGATTTGTTATATATGTATTAGTAGAAGTAGGTTTGGAGCATCAGATGAGTCACACCTGTTCTCCCTGTAACTTCTGTCTTGTTTTAGTACATGTTAACTTCAAGTACAAACTTAGAACTGTTCATCCTTAGCATTCAAAACCTTTTTAGGGAGACAGAATAAGTCAGAAATAGAATAGAAAAAGGAACGTAATATTATCTGTAGAACACAGAAGTCTGATGTTTCTGATTCTGAATTATTTGCTACCAGCGGCTTTGAGTCTAATTGAGCTACAAACCCTTTTTCTAATCCACCACCCCAATTCCTGGTTATCAGTGACGATGAAGAATATTGGAGGTTCCTTCCGTGGTTTATTACGTTGATGGCTTTTTCTCGTCTCACCTCATAGGGGACAGAAGGACACCCTGGCTTGAAATGTCCAGCAGCTGTTTGGGAGTCATGGTGAGCCATCTGTGGGTGGCTCCTATCCAAGCAGCACCTCACCCAGATCGTTCAGAAAAAGGCTCGTCCCCAGTCTACCTGAGCTCAAACTGCCCTCCGCCATTCAGCATCAGAACACACGCCATTAAATATTTTATTTGGGCAAGCAAGTGTGGAAAACATTTGTCAGAGTCAACCCCATTTGTCAGGTTGTCAGTTGATACCATGTATCCACTGCTCCCTCCATTCCTGAGTGGGAGCATGTGTAGAAAGAAAAGCATGGGAGCCAAAATCAACCCCCGAGGGAACTCAACTGTTTTTAGCGCAGATGAGATGATGACAGTGATTTGATCGATGTAACAGAGAAGCTTCAATCAGAGTGGAGGGAGATGAACCATTTAAGTGCTGTGTCAGTACCACCTACCTTTGAGGTGGTTGATCAAACTAGCGCCGTCTGCGGTATCAAAGCTGCACTCAAGACTCAAATTATTAAAAGTGAACATTTCTGCTGCTAAAAGAAAATGATTTGCGACTTGGGGAAGAGTAGTCAGTGTGCAATGGAGAGACTTTAAAGACTA
Organism: Centroberyx affinis; assembly: GCF_046629955.1. Taxonomy (NCBI): domain Eukaryota; kingdom Metazoa; phylum Chordata; class Actinopteri; order Beryciformes; family Berycidae; genus Centroberyx; species Centroberyx affinis. The sequence continues at coordinate 177,845 of NW_027280495.1, read as the reverse complement.
AGTGGAATTTGCCAAAAGTATTTCTGTGACTAAATGCTGTCAGTTGATTTTTAGCCTCTACTGACACTTTTTTTTTTTTTTTATATATATATTTTTTATTTATTTCACAGTTGCCAAAAAAATATACAAAATCAAAGACATGCAATTTTGCCCTCATATCCCTCCCTCTCCCCCTCTACAATCAAATGTATTGATAATAAAAATAATAAAAATAAAAGTACATTTTAACATAATACATAAAAAAAAAGAAAAAAGAGTAAGATGAATGCAAATGATATGTTAATACAAATACAAATTCAAATTTTGCAAATGAAGTAAATATAATTACAATAACCATAATCATAATAATAATAATAATAATAATAATAATAATAATAATAATAATAATAATAATAATAATAATAGGGATGTTTATAAAAGTTTCCTATCACAGCCAAGGGTTCTCTGGCCCTCACCTGCTCTCTGCAGCAACATTCATGTTAGAGCTATGTCTATTAGACACGGCTCTGATATCATCATTTTTAGTACCAGGAATACCAAGGTCTTATATTATTGATTACATTTTAGAGAAAACTTCCATGCTTGAAAGTATTGGGTTCCATAAATCTTGAAAACTTTGACCCCGTCTATATTTTTCAAAAGTTAACTTCTCCATTGGTAAAAATTCTGATATTTGGGACAGAAATGTCTTAAAGATTGGAGGAGAGTCATCCTTCCAGAATAAGAGTATACATTTCTTTGCAAAGTATGTTATTGTAATTAATAATCTACATTTCCTCCTGTCCAAAGGGAGATCTCGGGTATCGTTTAGCAAGTATAGGTTAGGTTTCATTTACTGACACTTTTGACAGACAATACAGTTGAAGACGGGCCTGTCTAAGGGTCGAACTGTCAAGACTAGTTTTGGGTTGAGTTGAACCAACAACATTTCTAATATTTCAGAATTCAATAGGTGCAATGTCTAAATGATGAGAGGTATTGCCTCCTCTAGGACCAGATGTGAAAAGGTTAAAAACGGCACAGCACAGTTCGTTTTACGAGGCTATTATTCTTTTTGCTTCCAGTCGAATACCTTCTGCCAATATTTTTCAAAGCAGCCAGAGTTTCTGTGTGTGGCCCACTTTGATTTGCTGTCTAAATGAAACAATCAAATATGAGTTATATGCCAGGGTATGAAAATGTTCAGAACATACTATGAATGCACCAGTAAGCAAGATAGAGCGGATGAAAACAGGTATTTGTGTTTAGGTATGCAATGAGGTAGAAGTAGAGTTTATGGGAGTCATGGTGTTAACAGCTGGGTTGGTGTGTGGCTGCATTTATCAGAGGGAAAGACTAAATATTGCCGGTGAGGCTATAGCAGAGGAAATCAATGCTCCTACACCAGTGCAAGGTGCTGTTAGTATTTCATTTACAGGAATTAATCTGTGCTATGAGGTGCAAAGGTGTAAAGGTACAAAGATTTCACTGTACCCTGTAAAAGAAGAAAGAAGAAATTGTCAGTAGAAGAGAGATACTAACAAACAGTTGTCATACAGTACAGTATATTTTAAGATATGAAGTAAAACTCACAGAAAACCAAAACCATTAGCTTGTTTTAAGACCTTTGCCTATCAAATTCTAACATTATGAGGATAGAATCATACCATACCCATACCTTTGAACTATTCAGTGATGAGTTTAAAATATTTTTTTTTATAATGATTAAATAATGTTTTGGAACAAAATCCTTCTTATAAAGAAATTGAAACATCTTTCAATTTTCTTCCATGTCTCCCTTTTAATCACATAGAAAAGAGACATCCTTTATACAAAATATTTATTTTCCCCCTCAGTGTAACACAGAGTCCAACAAAGGAAGAGAGTGATTTGGCATCAGTAATCCACAAAAAGAGACAGAAAATATGAATAGACAAAAAGAACAGATAATGTTCTCCTGCTAACAGTTAAGTAGGCTCCCTTTTTTTAAAGTTTGAAACAGAAGCACATAATCCTGTTTGAAAAGCCATGTGTTGGCTGAAAACTGATCTTCAGGTCTGCTTAGCACGCAGCAAAATCACGTGCCAGTGTTGCTGTGGGCCTTCTGTGAATGTCAGTGTCTGATGTTAATGACGATCTAATGATAACACTGATGAGCACCATTTCTCCTTGAAATCTCTACAAAGAGTGTGGAGTATCAGATCTCAACAGCTCACTCCATTTGTGCTCTCCATTATTGTGCAGCTGGGGCAAGATTGAGCACAGAGAGGGGTGTTCATTCTACCAAAATACTGCCAACGTGATTACATGAGCTCTGCTGAGTGCAGGTCCAACCTGTAGGAGTAAAACCCAGCAGGTGGTCTCTACAGAATTATTCGATGGCATTAGTATTATTGATTGAAGCCTCGCGAATGTGTTTATTATTTGAGCCCATCCGGAACAACCATGTCAGTGATATTCTCCAGCTAGAACTGTAAAACATCCAGACTAAATTTGTTTACAAAATGTAATTTTATTTCAGTCTAGAGTATCATCTCAGTAATTTGAGCCACATCATGGTGATTACTACCACTTTGGAATAGATAACACACTTCATACAGATGTTAGGCTAGATAGTGCTGTAATAAATCTAACTTTGAAAAAAATCTATTGAAATCCGATCTCTGAGAGCCTCTGTTAATATGAAAACTGAAGCAACCTCTACATTGATGGTGGTGTGAAGTAACTATCACTTCCCTGATGCAACCAGGACTTATACCATCCAGCAGAACAAACATCTCTCCCTTTTGTGAGTATAAGAATAGTAGCAAATCAAGAAAACAATGTGTTTTCATGAACAGAAAGGAGGGAGCATCTCTGAGAATATTTTTCACAGACTATCTTTGAGACCTTGGAACAGACAGGTACAACAGGAGTGGGCTGGTAATAAGAGCATTGTGGTGGAACAGTAATCAAAGACATGAAGGCAAGAGATATAATTCCTGGCTGGTAAATGCCAGGGGGTATTATTTAAAAAAAATAAATAAATAAATAAACAGAGACTTGGCAATAGAGAAACAAACAGAAACAAAAAATCATGGCTCCCTTTGAAACTCATAGCTTGACTTTTTTTGGTCCCTCCCTAGACCGGAGCATTATCTGGTTTACCAGTCAGCCAACAAGCTCACAGTCAGTGATCGGGGCTCACTCGAGGGCAAGTCCAGTCTATAATTCTAGTATACAGTATCCTTGAGGTCCTTTTCCTGCCAGAGATACACCAGCTCCAGCTAACAAGCTCAACAAGGTCCAGAAAGCGTCCCTCTAGATTAGGGTTTATGTCTGGCTCCTGACTTGCACTTGTCTGTTTGTGGATGGTGAGGCGAGGGGTGCATGGTCTGTCAAAAAGAGTAAAATGTCAAGCCAAGAGGTAGTGTTTGAGGAGTTCCAGTGCCAACGGTGCCAATGTCATTACCTATCCATCCTTTTCTACAGCGACATAATCTTGGTCCATTATAATCAGGTTCCTATTGATGTAGAGTACTGGATGTTCCTCATCTTGTATTGTTTTAGAGAGTCCTGCCCCTATTCCCGTCTCTCTCAAGTATCTGTTTGTACAATCATCTCCCAAGGGAAGCTCATGGGTACAGGACAGACTGTGCACAGAGGATATCGTTGAGACCTTGGACTGTCTTCTCTACCTTTCCCAACCACTTCACAATGAAGGGGAGTGGAGTTTTGGTTAGGTTTGTGAGGGGAGCAGCTGCTCAGGAATATATAGTTAGGGATGAACCAACAGTAAGAGGTTATGGGCTGCAGCCACTTGTTGATGCCCAGGATCTTGTTCTCTTGTGACCTCTCATTCCCTCACCCAATCGTGACAAAAGTACTCAGCTTCCTCAAAACTGAGTTTGCACTCTTTTGGGATGACTGTGGAGTTTGCACTTCAGAGAGCCTCCAGTACAGTTTTAAGTCTCTCCAAGTGGCTATCCCAGCCCTCTCTGTATGTATCTATCAGCCTGTGGACTGTGACCGGATTAACATTGTGTTCTGGTACCACCCTGTGAGTGTAGCGAATGTTGTTTTCTCTTGGCAATCTGTGATGAGGGGCACCTGCCAAATGCAGGGTGCTGATATATTGGGTTTACCCCAGATGACTGGACAGTCATCTTATCAACCCTTACTGTAACTTTTGAAGTCATTGAAAAAAATTATTGAATTGTCTGATTTGGGAAAGAATTTTCTTTTCCCTTAACTTTTGTCTTTCTTTACAACCAGATTCACAGGGAACAGTCTTAAATCCTCCAGCAATGAGATGGGGTACTAATGAAATGGGGTACTACCTCAACTTCAGGTCAAAGTTACTTGAGTTGTGGTGAGACTGACCATGCCAATAGGCTACTTTTTTGTCTCCATGAACACAAAGCACTAATTCACTGCACTGTCCACCAGAGGATGTGTATCCTCTCTAATCATTCTCACTGGAACCATGTCAGTGGTGGAGTCTTCCTTGATGACCATGAGGCCAGCATGTGAAAGGGCTTCCCCGGGACCCTCTCAACACAGGCTGCAGTGGACAAAGACTCATCTCTCTGGTGGCAGTCCCAGGCTAGATATCGCACCTCTCCACATTCTTACTGTAATAATTTCCAATGTTCAATGTTCATGACTCAAGTCAGCAATCCATGTCTTGTCTCCTCCAAGGTGGACTTATCAGGGGCTTCTTTGCTCTTGTCAGCCTCTTGTCAGTTGTTTGTTTTGGACTTAATGAATTTCCACAATGATTTTGTGTCTTTCAATAAGACCACTAAGGTCATCTGCACTGTTCAGGTTTCCATAACTCACCACTTTCTTGGCGTCATAGAATAAAGCTTGGATAACTTGCCCATGACCAGCTGTTTCAACATAATCTCCCCATTAGTCAGGCAAACTGTATAGCCAGCCAGAATAGGTGATAGGCTCAAGCAGACACCTGCAGATTATCCTTCCACTCATGGACTTTTGCACTTGAACATGTACAATATACTTTAACCATACCTGGCTAGCATCTTTTAGCATGGCAACATAAATCTTGGAAGTCAAGCAAGCAAAGGACCAGTGAGGTCATTTCAGGTCTTTTGCAAGGTGTCCCCCGTCTTGACTGTTCATTCAAATCCTGTGAGGAATGCCTAAACTTTATAATTTTCTATCACCCTTGAAATTAATGAACTTGGGTTGGGTTGACTTACAGTTCCAGCAGGTTGAGTAGGGGCTAATTCCTACTTCTTCTTCTTCCATCTACTTCTTCAGCTCTGCAGGGATGAGGTAATTCAGTTGCTATTACAAACTGATCACAATGCATTGCTTGTTGATCCATGGTGATCCTCATTAAATCTCTCACAGACCCACCACACTCCCATAGGCAGGGACTGTTAATAAGAGCAGTGGAGTGTGGTTGTACAGTGTTCAAAAACTTGAAAGCAAGAGATCTAGATTTTATTGGGGAAAAAACAAAAATAAACGGAAAAAAAAAAGAGAACAAGGCTTCCCTTCTACGTTTAGTACCTGTGGTCCCTCTATGGGCTGAGCTGTCCAGCTTACCAGTCAAGCGACAAGTTCTCAGTTAGTGGTTATGATTCTCTGGAGTGCCTTTCCAGTGCAAAACCCAGTAATTCCAGTATACAGACCTCATAAGGTAGGCATAAGCTTTCCTGTGACAGCCAAACACAAAATTACTGTGGTTAAATGAAGGCTGCAAATGGATTCAACATTTAAAGCCAATCAACACTAACTGTTTACAAGTAAAATTTGTTTGAATAGCTGTTTCTATGTCTACAGCTTGTAACAATATAATTGACAAATATTTTGCCTTTTGTCATGCAGTTATGTATTGCATTTCTTTTATGTGAATTGGTAGCCTGATGCAGTAGGTATGAAAGGTGAAATTGTGACAGCACCACTGCCATCTACACATCAGAGGGTCAGTCTGTTTTGTCCAACACATTTTTCATTCCAAACTGCAGCAGTAGAGTCAAATTTGCCCTGTCACACACACAAATGTGTATTTGTTCAATGGTTTGCTTAAAGTCAGCATCTTTCATTTAATTTACAGTATCTGTACAGACATGTATTGCAAATCAGACACCTTTGTTGTTCTTAACTGTCAAGTGGCCATCTGATAGGTGGATGAAATGCAGGGGGCAATAAAGGGCGTCCAGTTGAAGCACTGGCAATGTCCTTCAACTGAAATTTCATCCTGGTTGAGGCTGATTACTGAAGTGTTTTTTGTGAAGTTGTTCAGTTGGAGTGGGGCTCAGGGTTAGGGGTAAGGCGCTGTGAATTTCCACACTGCATGTAAACATTGTTACTGAGTTGTCTCTTGTCATCTCCATCTTATAATCTCACTCCAGGTGTGTGGCCTCAGGTTGTCGCTGCCTGTAGTCGGCACTGGTTGGAGCCAATGAGCAGAAACATGGCAGCCCTCCACCATAATGCCCCTCAATGACATCAACAGAGTGAAAATGAACAGTGTAATATGTAGGCCTAATGACAGCTGGTTTCTTGGGACATGAGTCTGTCCCCCACTAAAACCCTGCTGAATTTGAAAAAAATAATTTCTCCTCTTGCATGACGCGAAATGACAGGTTGCGGGAGTAACAAGATTATAAAATTTTTATTGATCCCCTCTGAAGATGAATTCATAAAGCAAATTCCACACACATCTCAAGTTCACATCATTATTTTAAGCAAAGTTATGGCACCATTACTTTCTATAATTTCACCACAAAAAATACTCAGGTGACTGTGGCCATGGTTTTATTTCTACAAATTATGAGGAGGTAAGTGTCTTGAATAGATAAACTATAAAATATCTATTATATCAACATTCCCCAAAAAACAGAATTAGCCAGGCCAGTAAAATGTTATTTGTTTTCAGCTAGTGATTTTGGGTGCAAAATAAAATACACACTCCACTGACATATTGCCTGACACCAGCTTAAAATTCTGGCAGACAGAACAGTCAAGGAAGCACGATTGGTTTCCCCTTTGGAAGCAACACAGTGGTAAACAACTGATGGACAATATTAAAAGCAAAGGGGAAAAGCCGGGTATGACAAACAGGTTTATGCATGGGCGAACTCCATCATGCCAGAGCCATCCATTCTGCGCTATCTCTCACTTTCTTTCTCTCTCAGTGCCTCAGATGTTTCTTTACCCTCTGTCTCCTCGTGCCTGTCCTTACATTTATCCCTGCTCTTAAATGCTAATACATTTAGCTACATTTTTAGTGCTGCTAAGTAATAGAAGAAGTATAATGAGTGGAGGCCTTTTAACGTTGCTGAAGCAAACATCAATGAGGGGTTGCCTTTGCCTCACCTCCATAATCCCCCCCACACACACACACACAGCTCCGCTTGCCCACCACCCCACAGTGCAGGTCAACAGTGTTGCGGTTTGACAGTCCTCTTAGTTTCTCTCACAGTTCACTCCCTCATTTCGAGGTTCACTCACAATAGGCTGCTTCACACAGGAGGCTCCACATAAATATTTTGTCCAGCGTGGATTCTTGGTGAATGCCATCTTTAAGTACGTGGAGGAAACCTTTCACCAACCAAAATTCACAAACTGAAGTCATTGGATCAGTACACAGGCACAAAAGGGGGATGGAGTTTGGTCTCTACTGTCTCAGTGGGACTGACCTGCAAGTCTTTGGGTATGGTCTAATTTTCAAATTTGATACTGTAAACCGAGGGAGCCTTATCGTGTGTACACAAGAATTCACTCTGCTGCGCTCAAGAAAAAAATGAACCTGGAGACAGCCATCAGGATGTTTTCTTCCCTTCTCGTATTTTGATGAATAGATGAAAAACATCCATTGTCTTCATCAAAGCCAGGTTTCAACAACGGCGACACACTTGAGGGTGAAAATAAAAAGGTGATTTTAGCAGAGACAAAAATCTTCACATAAGCAAAGTGAAAAAAATAAATAAAGAGAGCTGTGTAGGATTTGATTACTAAACAAACCACTGATAAAAATAGCAAAGCATTCTTCAAACACAGCCCAAAGGGTATCTAAGTAAATTATCTACACACTTGTGCCGCATCTCATTCGATGCAACATTACAATACTGAACTTAGATGAATAATCACTAGAGGTATAATCAAGGCTGACCATCCTTGATACAATCCTCACCCTGTGAACTACTGAATAATGTAATAACAAGCCTACTTTAAGACAAGTGGTTATTGGGTCATTTGAAATAGAACAATTCACAGCTTTACAAAGCCCTTTCCTTGGATAGCTGGTAGGGCACATCAATATAGTTGAGGCATTTGGAACAATGAGTTGATAGGACTACATATGTGGCCAGTGAGCAGGAAATGAGTATCTAACATGTCTGTCTCTTATCATTCCTTATTCCATTTTTAAACTTACTGTTGTGTCTCCTGTGTGTGAAAGAAGAACTGTACCTGTACCTGTTCTAAATTTCAGCTTTCCAGAGTGTATACATTCTTTGCTTACATGTCACAGAGAAAGAGCAAAAAAGAAAACATACACAGACCATTACTAAGGTGGTGAAGAAACAGTAAGGTGTGTTTTAACACCTGGGGCATTGGCTGCTGCTGCTTCCTACAGCGAACTGTTTCCCGACGGTATTCGAGCCAGTTAATCAAATACTTTCAGTGCAGTGAACAGCAGGTTATTTGGAATGGGAGACCAGAAGAAGAAGGCACAAAGGGGTGCTTCAGAGGAGCCCATGCTAAGGGGAATTGTGCATCTATACAGTTTATCAATAACAGTGTGAATAGGATCTGGTACATCATGTGTAACAGTAGTCTATATCTGGGATTCCTCCTTCTCTATAGCCTCGGTTGGTGCCATATCCTGCATTAGAAACATGGTTGGCACCTTTGTACAGGCCAGTGCCATTGGAGGGGAATATGGTATGAATGATGTAATCCTCCCGTAGGGGTTTAGGCTGCAGTGGCTGGCAAGCTGGCATAGGTGTCATCTGGAACCCCGGACTTCGGATCTCCAAGATGGTATTGTCCTTCTTGGTGCCTGACTCAATGTAATCATCGTAGGTCTTGCTTTTTCGGGAGCTGCTGCGAGTATAGTGGTCACGGGAAGACAAATGCCCAGTCCTATGTCCGTACCAACAGAAGATGCCCAATATAAGAGCCAAAGAGACAATGGCTGTAGCCCCACCGATGATCCCTGCCAATGGCAATGCAGTCATTTGCTGTGAGTCTTCATCCTCCTTCTGGTTCCCGTCCACCGGGGTGAGGTCTGATGTTTCGGCTTTGGCGCACACCAGAGCCTCATCAGTATCAGTGTCTCCAGATATCGCCCCTTTGCTTCCTGAACTGGCAGTCAGGGGCACCATGCATATGATGTAGCTGGAGCGTGGCTGCAGCGAGGTGAGCAGGTACTCTCGGCGATCCCCCCTTACCAGTGTCTCAGTGATGGAGCCCATGGCATTACTGGTTCCCAGTCGGAGCCAGCTCAGCCTGAAGGAGGAGCTGGGCTGGGCCACGCTCCAGGTAACACGGATGCTATTGTGAGAGAGAGGCTTCACGTTGAGGGCCAGGCTCTTCCCCACACCGCTGCTGCCAAGGGTGTAGTCTAAGCCAGAGTCAGGAAGCCCCAGGCCGGGCCTCTTGGAGCGGAGGGTGAAGAGGGAGCCCTGCGGAGGGGAGAGGGTAGTAGAGCTATCTATCACTCCAGCTCCACCCACTCTGTCTCTGTTCCCTACTGTCCTTACCACCTCGCATTCCTCCATCTGGTTGGTCAGGTCTTTCAAAGCCATGTCTCGCACCCTGTCGGGCCCGTGGCAGGTGAGCCCCCTGACGGTGATGGAGTTGCCGCGGGCATGCAGCCAGTCGTACAGCCAGCGTAGGTTGCAGCCACAGTGCCAGGGATTACCACGCACCAGCAACTGTCCCAGGCTGTCCAGGTCTCTGAAAAGTCCCCGAGGCAGGGTGGTCAGGTTGTTTCCAGACAGGTCCAGCCTCTGCAGCCTGCGCATGCCGTCCAAAGAACCACGGGGCATATGAGTCAGGGCATTGTCCTGCAGAGACAGACGCTGCAGATGGGCGCTGGGCAGGTTGACGGGCGGGGTCTGGAGGGAGTTTCGGACCAGAGACAGCTCAGTCAGGTTGGCAAGGCGGGAGAATGTGTCATCTGCGATGCGCTGGTTCGCCAAAAGGTTCCCATCCAGGACGAGACATCGAAGGGAGGAGAGGCCTCGGAAGGCATGGGTTGGGATGGTGGAGATACGGTTGTCATCCAGACGGAGCTCTTCCAGAGAGGCAGGCAGGCCTGAGGGAATACTGGACAGGTGGTTGCGTGAAAGGAAGAGCAAGCGCAACCGGGGGTTGTCGGCAAAGGCCTGGTCCTCGATGCTGACGGTGGAGATAGAGTTGTCATCCAAGTGGAGTTTCTCCAGCAAGGGCATCCGGGCCAGCGCACTGCGAGGAATAGTACGGATGTTGTTGTCCTGCAAGTGTAGTTCACGGAGGGATGGTGGAAGGTGCATGGGGAATTCATCGAGTTCATTATCATAGAGGTAGACGACACGGACAGTGAGATGGTGCTCCAAGGAGGTGGGCAAGCCCGGGTTGTTTATGTGGTTGTTCTGAAGGTAGAGGACAGAGGCAGCAGAAGGCAGTGATGGGATGGAGTTCAGGCCACGGTCATTACAGTAGATAAAGTCCTCGTCGCACCTGCATACAGATGGGCATACTATGTCCCTGTCTCCAATGTATCCTTGTATCGTGGCCGCAGCAAACTGCAGCATGTCAGCACGTAGTGTCAAGCAAAGAAAGGGCAGCAAGAGCCAAGCCCGCAGTTTAACGACACCTACAGGTGCCATGATGGTGAACATAAGTGTTGTTTCTCTTTTCCACGTCTGGCTTGAATCCTCAAATCCTAACGGTGAGCTGAAATCCTGTAACCTCCACCCTGGAAAGAAGAAGAGAAATGCATTAGAGTCAGCACCGAAGCACAATGGTCACAGGTGACTAGATGTCTAAGGTGATTTCATGGCCTCAGAAATGTGATGTAACAGCTTGACATTATATTTCCATTCTCTCATGTCTAAACCATTTCTTGATCTAGGAACAAGCTACAATACTTTTCACATCATAACAGAGGCTAAAGAGACTATTTTACACTGAATGACCAGTCTTTTCACAATTATTGATTCGTACCATTAGGGAGATGTGCATACTAGGCAACAAGGCAACAATAATGAGCTGTACAGACAATAATTATTAGGTTAAATTAGTACAGTAACAGTAATCTGTGATACACCTAGGATCATAAAATGAGAATTTGGACATAATTTTGGGTATATAGCAGAGTGAACAAATTCTGGAAGTGACACAAATGTAATCCTACTTTTTGAATTATGACTTGTGCATAATTTTTAAATCATAAGAATACTCTCAACTCTTAAATTAGAAAGCTTGAGAGGTCCCCAAACTCCATTAGCAGTTGCCAGCAGATGGCTGCATCACGCAGACAGAGGTGAAGATATCACTTACATACTTTTTCATGGAGGAAGTTTGTCTTTCACCACAGCACCACGATGTTCAAGAGCTAAATTATGGTCAGGCGGTCAGGATGAGACAGTTCACTCCTCTATAACTGGGCACTCCTCTATTATTGAGCTGCATCTAATTAATAAAATAGACTAAAAGTAGTATTGTGAAAATTTAACTTGCAGATGATTGCAAATGAATTTAGATGACATCACAGCTAAATAGTTGTATTTATTTGTAGTTGCCAAATTGTGCCGTGGGACGACAGAATCTGTTGTTGTTGCTGATCTTTTAAAGTTTATGACACCGCATCTTGATTGGCATTGTTATTTGTTTTTGCTATTGATTTAGTATGAGATGTCATAACATTAAGTACAGGGTTGCAATGTCTTCATTTTTTTGCAAACTAGTAAATGCAACACTCTATTGCAGTCTTCAATAGCCTGGGCCATTAGTCAAACCATTAAGGCCCACACAACACCAAACATAGTGAGGGTATAATATTGATTTCCTTACAAATCCTCGAGTGATCTGTCAGAGCCAGTCGGCTTTCATGTAGATTACAGGATTCCTAGGAGTCTTAGTTAGACAGTATGATAATTAACCAAATGAATGACGAGTCCGTCGAATTTGTCGAATCTATCTACACCAAATTTAATCTATGCCTATCTACCCATTATCTAAAAAAATACAATAAATTTCTGAAAATAAATTGAGCAACGTTGCTGATATTTTACTCATTTTCACATTACATGATAAGCCAATTGGATAACCCAATAATAAGCTAAGCCACACCCAACACTCCAATAGCCATTCAGCAGTGGCAGGTTGGGGGTCAATTAATGTCATTATTACCCATCATTTGTCCATCCAAATGTTATCCTTTTTTTACTCCAAAGTCTAACTTTGAAATCCTATTCAGACAATTTTCTAATAAGTTTTATGCACATATGGGTCATGATCACCATATATTTCCATCAAAAAGAATGTAGCATTAACTTAGCAGCTCAGCATTGACCTTATTTATGCATACTGAATTAGAAAACACGTAATGTGTATCCCTTTTAGCATCTGCACTGACAAGGTTAAACAGAGGAATATAACTGTAAAGCAGGCATAATAAATATGTATTGTGGGGTGTGATATTTAGTTAAATGTCAATTTGATCTTTTTCCACTTTGTATACTACACCAATCAGGCAATAAAGCCTAATAAATCTCTAATCAAAATACAAATTACAAGTGTGGAAGGAGGTGACAAATTCAGACAACGTTAATGTTTAGAGGGCAAGATGACATTAGATATGCAATGGAAAATAATTTTTACTTTGGCTGCAGTGATGTCTGTTTCCTGATTTCACTTTGCCAGTTTGTACCCTGCTCCTGAACAGCGAGACAAAGAAAAATGCTGTTTTGAAAGCTGGGAAGTGAGATGTTTTGCGAAGCTGTGAAAACAGGTTGTACCCCCTTGAGGTGGCACAGGGACAAGGGCCTCGTGTGCCTGATCAAACAATTATTCTTTCACTCCTGTCATGATCTGTGAAGAAGAGTAACACGTTTGTGATACATTTATGATTTGTAGTAATCCAAAGCATTTTGTGCTCTTTTCTCCTGTTCTCTTCACATAATCTTATATTTATAAATTTCTAACCTGGGCAGGGTAGATTGCTACAGATATTATGCCTCACTGACAACCTGTTCTCCAACATCTTGTACTATTAATATATATTTCTTCATCTCATTTCTGACTTGGGACTTGTTGAGAAAATGAGTGTCATAGCACCCTGCCCAAGCATGCTGTTATCACCATTATCACCATTTGTCATAAATTATTCTTTCAACTCTTACCTGCTATTGCTTGTTTCAGTTTTCAGATTTATGTCACTGAAAATGTCACGACTCACTAAAGACTCAGAGGCAGTTGGAATGGCCAAATCAGGTCTAAAGTGAGATTTGTGCGTTCTGCCCTCAGGGTGACAAAATATTCATTGCACTGCTAAGTTAAACGACTACTCACTAATCCCTTTAAGGATCTATTTCAACTTCAATCCTCTTGTCACAGTAAAGCGGCATCAGTGCACTTTGAGGGACAATTGAAGAGAGGAAAAATATTTGTGAAAATCAAATATTACCCAAATGAAAAGTGTAAACAATTTGCAGTTTGATATTAACTCCAAAATTTGTTGAGAAGCAAACTCTCAACTAAGAAGGCTACACATAACGCTGTAAATGTTTGTGTGTGTGTGTGTATGTGTGTGTGTTTGTGTGTGTGTGTGCATGAGGCCGAGTAGCGCTGAAGAATGAATGACTTTTGAATCTCAGGAGCTCCACCGATGAGTCTCTTGAACATTGGAGTATTTGGGTCAGCCCTTTTAAAAGCAAGATAGATGCAGTGCGAGATTGATGCGGTGCAGGGAGCCAGAGGGATTAGCGGAGCATATTGAGTTGTGATTCTGTGGATTAAGCGACCCTTAGAATGAATGGCAGACAGACAGATAAAGTTTTAAGATATTTTAGTTTCATATTTACTGACCCAAGGTTATTCATTTAGTTTCCCCTATAAGGGCTTGTGTGTATAATCCCAATTCAATCTGCATCATTCATACAAGAAGGATGGCAGTGTAAGGTTAGTGTTGTTATTATGTCTGTGTATGCGAAATGTGCTGTGTAAGTACTGCATGCGTGTCTGTCTGTATGCTATCAAATTGCAAACATTAACCCATGTATGGGGAATATATATGGCTGCAGTGTACGTTTCAGCTATCTGTAGTGAGGATAAAGCAGGAATGTGGGGTTACAGAGGGGGCAGGGAGAGAGAGAGCGCTGTGGAAATGTGTTAGCCAGACTGCCAGCCGCCTCAGGCAGAGTACAGTACACACAACACCACACTCCAATACTGGAACCCGAGCTACGGGAGCAGGACTAGGCAGCACTGGATCGATTTACGCGGAAAGATAGATATAGGGAGAACGAGAGAGAGAGAGAGTGACAGAGAGCAGCTTTGAGCAAGACCATTGACTGCTGTCTCCCCGTTACGTCCTCTGCAGAAGGAGAGGTCTCTGGGAAATCTGGGAACCCAGATTTGGGATGAGCGAAGGGGGCTGCTGATGTATCAAGAAATCCACTTTACTGATGGTAGTGAGAAGATAATAGCGGCCCACGGCTTATCTTACATGCCATGTCCATGAATCGTATTTTAGATTTACAGATTGGAGATGCAGAAAGGATGATGTAAAACAGAGATGGTATGGTGATGATGGAAATAAATCTAGGGGTCTAGGATGGAATTTCTGGACAATTTATTATTTTGTGCAATTGTTGTTGGACCACAGAGAGGTCGGCGTTTTATTTGTGTGCATATACTATATTTACAGTAATATTGTATCGGATAGACTGTGTCTTCGCAATAATGTATTTTTTCACGCTAGTCAAATATTGAGATAGAAATACGAAATCCCCAAAAGAAACAAACCATCAACAAATGGACGTCCACATTTTACTGTCCACAGAGAATTTATTTTCTATTTTTCACTTAGGTTCTGTAAAGTGATATTTAAGTGATTATGACTGGTGGTTTGTGAAGTAAATAGACAAATGTATTGTCATCTTCAAAAATTGTTTTTTACGTGTTCTCAAATAAAAAAATGAATGTGTCTATATTGCTTTGCTCCCACATATTTTGATTTAAGAAATGAGCTGTTGTCCCTGCATTTGTAGCTGGCAATAAATTCTAATAAGTTATTTGATGAACAGATAGATTCAAATTACCCTTTTAAATCTTTTATTATCTTATATTTTAAATTATGTCTATCATGTCAGGTAAATATGCTATAGAGGAATACTGACTAAAAAGTTAAAGGCCAAATAATAATAGTTTCGCCCCATTGCAACCCCATTATTTTCTTTGTTTATGTACCAATTCCTTGACATGAAGGAGTGATTGGATTTCCACTCAGCAGTTTCTCATCTCAGCTGCTGACACAAGGACCAAGAGTATGTGACATATATAAATATTTGTATTTTGAGGCTGGAAATGGATTTCTTACTTTTGTCATATGCAGTTGTTAAGACTAGAGTAAAACAGACCTGCACTTATATGTTATCATGAGTTATGATGGATGGATATGATAAAACCACAGTTCAAATTCTTCAAGAACATTCCTGAATATACCAAAGATTTAGATTTCAATTTCAAATAAATTCTGCATTGTATCTTTAAGGTTGGACTTTACCTAACACTAGGCCGATACCTTAATCAGTACCTTATACACACCTTATATACTGTATATATATGAGCATGTTTAGGACAAAACAAACATTTTCAGAGCACAAAGAGAAACTCACTGGGTACAAAACAGCATTTTTGTATCAAATTCCCATGTAAATGTGGAAGACAAGGGATGAAAATGGCCAAACAAATAAAGAGTGCAAAACATTATTGAACCTACAAATTCATATTTAACAGTTCATGTGGAAAATTTTGCTTTGAAAATATGATACAGATACTAGCGATGGAGTGCTTCATGTAATCTGCAGTTTGGTACGTGAATTCAACTTGATAAATAGCTCTGCAGCACTACAACATGTTTCATATGGCACTATAACGGGTTTCATCTGTACAGCATTACAGTACATGTTTCATCTACACAGCGCTACAACATGCTCTGTCTTGTCACTAGTCTAATTCCCTGTCCTCTCCCCTGCAGCTGCGACGGCCCCTGAATGCTTCTGGCTCAATGTTTCTTCTTCAAGAAACACAGATTATAGGTAAATCCTCTGAGCATTAACAGAGGAGCCACAGCTCCTTGCAGCAAAGTGCTGATGCACTGCGTGCAAAGGTAAAAACAAATCGTACATGTTGCTGACAGGGTTGGGAAGGTTACATGCAAAATCAAATCATATAGCAATAACTTGCAAAATTTGTAATCAATAACGTAATCCATTGGGTTTCTCATTAATATAATCTGATTGCATTCAGTCATTTTTACAAACTGAATTTGGGATAGCTTCATCATTAAGTTTTGCAAAATTAGGTTTGGATCTACAATCTGACGAATAAAATCCTTTTTTTTTTCCTTTCAGAAAAGATTGCGTAATCCACAAAGTAAATACCTTTTTTTCTAAGTTATCTTCATTCTGATTACTGTGTTTTTTCACTGTAATAAATTACAATTATCTTTCAAATTACTGTAATATTCTGAAGCTGGTGTTCCCCGGCCTTGTTCGCTGATTGCCTAAATGAATATTTGACCTAAATATCTCCAGTTTTGGTCTTTGATGTTATTTGAAATGAAAGACTTGATATTTAATGGAAGATTTGCTGTTATGCCATTTTATGCTCCAGTCTCTTGGTGGTTGTTACAGTGAGATTCGACAAGCTTGGCAGACTATTCTGCGAATACACTTTAGATCTGTCAATCTATATCAATGGTTATATTACACGCTTTGATCACCGCACCACTTGCTTCTTAAATCATTTGCACTCCTTTTAATTTTACTGATTTTCTAGTAATGTCAGCGCTACGTTAATCTAGAGAGAAATTGTTTATTTTCAATGAGAGACACGCTTCTCCGGTTTGAGAAAATGTATTTGACCATTTTAGACGGGAGTTATAAAGGCAAATTTATCTTCTGCCTTCAAGTCAAGGAGTCAGGTTCTGGTTGTGACACATCAGCTAGGATTCAGGCAGGTGTTTTGTATTCATGTAGCAGACAAAGAGAGGCTGGTAAGCTCAGATGGTTAAACCTGAATTCAGCCCTGAAAAGCTGCAATATAAATACACGGCCGTGGGAGGCCCAGGCAGCTGACTCACAAGGCAACACTGCGCTTTGAAGATGAAAGAATTACCTCGACATCTGAAAAACAACAGATGAGAAAGAACCAGCAACATCACTGGAAGACTATACTGCCCCGTCCCTCAGTTACATCAGTGACACCTATACAGGGCTTTCAGGTGATGTAACTCATCCTCTGGCAGGAGGTCCATCTGGAGGTCCTCAGATCCTACATGCTAAACATACAACTTGACTGGGAATTGATCATCTCACCACCGATACATCTGACCGACTTTGTGCTTTGATAATGTCGCTTATGGGCGATCTAATTGTAGTATCTGGTCAGCTGATAGCTGTCTTGTTGTAAACAAATGATTTGCAAACTAGCAAACTATCTAGAAGAAGCAGCATTAGTAGTGGCTAGTAGTCGCATGTTGCTTTTTTTTTGTCATTTTGAGGAGAAGTTTAATACTGCAACTACCTAGTACTTTTGTCTGTAAAAGAAGGGATTTGCATTTTTTCATCCTTTAATCCTGTAATTGTTTTATATTATTATTTGTATTCACTCATATTCAAGGTTGTGCAAGTCAGATGATACAGTGGCCATTTTATTTATTCATTTTAACATACAATGATAAGTTGCTAACAGAAAGTTAAAATTCCTTTCACTTTGTGAAGAACTGAAATTGGGTTGTTTGGTTTGGTCCAGACTGCAGCCTCTGGCAGACAGGTGTCTGGGAGAAAATGTTCAAGTGACGGACGTTGCATACAAAAGAAAGTTACCACTCCTTGTACTTCTTCATTTGATGAACCCAGATAGGGCAATTTTGTTTGCATTTATGTCCAGACTGTAGTTTCTGGCAGGCAGCTGTCAGTGTGTTGGCATTATGATTCATTGTCCTTCATGCCAAGAACTGAACATTGAACATTCAGTGCAGTGTTAACATCCTACCCAGTGGTATTTCTCGCATTCATGTGAAGATTTTGTATTACATGGCATTGCAGATGTTCATCATGATCATATTAAACAAAGTAGCGTGAACTACTTTTTCTAACTTTAGTTAACAAAACTATTTTTTTCTCTTAGGGGGAGTTCTGCTGTAGCTCATCTTCTTCCAACTTCATCTAGCTTCCTCAACACTGTGAATACTCATGAATACCGTCCAATCAGTCCTTGGGCACAGGAATAACACATTTAAAAGCAAAATTCTCATCCTATTCCCATTTCACCAAAATAGAAATTAAAAGCAAAAAAACGCACATTAATAAGTCAAAATCCACAGTTGTGTATTCAAGACGGCAATGGCTGGATATTGGCTGGACTGATCACATATATATTGTTAGTTTGAGCCTGCAGTGAGTTGAACTGGATGTGTGTTGGTGCCATAATGGACCCATGCTGCTTCTCCCTCATCTATACTATCCACATCTCAATTTACATATCAAATGCTAGGTTTCAAAAATTGCTTGTGCACGCCTCCATTCGCATTGTCCACTTTGTATATGCTGATGTGTGAGGACTAAATTTAAATTCACGCTGGTTTAAAAAAAACCCAAAGAAATACGTCTTTTCCCCATTTTTCTTCTCTCCCTCTTTTCCCTGTCATAGTTTCCCCACTCATATAGGGAACAATGAGGCCGCTGATTGAGACAGTTTGTGTCTGTCACATACATTCTGCGAACCCCTTCTGCTTCATCACGCCTCCCTTTTTTCCACAGCCGTCTCCTCCTCTTCCCTCCCTCTTGCCTGTCACCCGTTTCTGTCTCATTGACATGTATCAATATCAAGAAAATCTGGACCCAAACCCTCTATGCCAACCAAATTTAATCTTTTTCTCAGCCTCCTCTTTCTATGATTTGTATCTTTTTATCAATGTTTCTTTTTCTGCATAGTCCTCTGCATTCGGTTTGTAGCAGCACAGGATCTTCTGTCTCTCTCTCTCTCTCTCTCTCTCTCTCTCCCTCTCTTATCTATAGCAATGTTCCTTTAATCCCATTTTAGAGAGTCTCTATATCTTTCAGAAAATGGAAACCTAAAGGAAAAAGAATTACTTACTATCCTTTTACTCAATGTAAAAAAACAAGTTGGGAAATAACATCCAGTAAGAATCCACTTTTGCCTAATAGAATATCACCCAAAATGGAAATCGCAGCAGTAAAGCAACTTAGTGAATTAATTACAGAGTAATGCAATGTTCTAATTTAACAAATTGGGGTAACCACCTATTGTGTGATAGATTTGTGGTTGTGGTCTAAACAGCACCAGTTTAATGCACTTTAATGCACTAATCTTTTGTTGATAAGAAAGTAAACATTGTATCTCGCCCCTGCTTTGTCATACTTGGAGCTGTATCTGTTTATCTTGCACAATATGTGAAACTTCAGTGGGTTAATGGATACGGCTCGCCTCCGGAGTTCAGAAAAGATCCTATGCAGCCCCAGTGTTCACTTACTTTAACTTTGCAGTGTGTGTGGGTTTTCCCATGGAAAATGTCTGAAAAATATAATCTGTGGGAGTGTTGGGATCTGAAGTACAAGTTGCTTTGAATGTGAATCTGCATGACCTCCATCTTACCCCTAACATCTGGTCAGACTGCCATCAAAACACTCGGGAGAGAACATATTTTGCCTCATTTAGAAGATAAATATATGAAAATGATATATTAAAAAACAACATATTAAGGTTTAGAGTTTAATGTTGTTGTTCTGTTTTCCAGTTCACCTCCCAAACCAAATCCTGTCTAATACTTCTGGAAACCAGCAAAGTATGACTGAATCTTGACAGCGAAGCAAAAATTAAAATCCTGCCCTTGTCAACCAATATCTACAGGCTTTGATATCGGAAAATGGATTGGAAAACAACCCGGTCCACATCAAAGCACTGACAGAGGAAGTGTTTTTTGTTAGTGGGTGCCGGCTTTTAGGGCTACCTTTACTGATTGCTTTGTTTGGCCTCCTGCCAAATGAGGGAAAATAAGGGGGATAATTGAGTTTTATAGCGCACTGTTAAACCATTGATAAGTGTTAGTTTGTATAATGGATTAATTTATCTCTTACATAATTACTGCTACATTCTAAGGAAGTATGTGGTTTATGTTGGCTATAGCTTTAAAGTCTATTACATTTAAACTTTAACTTTTACAGATAAACCAAACTGGGGTTTCTCATCTCAATATCCTCATAAGACAAAATGCAAAAAGGATGAAACACTTACAGACAGAGGGACTTATCTCACTTTCAAGCAGTAATGACCTTATGCATCGCATCTGCGTAGTTATGGGCTACTGCTTTTCAGACTTTGATCCCAACACAAAGGTTCATTAAGTTAGATCAAAAGTTCCCAGCTGTTCCCACAAACTGTGATTTCACAGGACGGCCGCTGCCTGCGATATGTGACCAAATGAGCAAACTGCGGCACAAATCACCCACAGTGCAGAATGTGGAGGAAAATTATAAAATTAGAAGTGACAACTGTGAATCAGTCTCACAAACTCAACTCCACTCATAACATTTAGGAGCTGCACAGGAGATACCCCAAACAAAAACAGAGGAAAATGCTTTTCGTTATCATTTAAAATAGGCTGAAAATGGTATAAAACCTATGCAGACAAAACTGAGAATCAATAAAAAAAAATCGACATTATTAGCCTACTTTTTGAAGTGGGGCTGGCAGGGAAGGAGGTGCTGCCGCACCATTTGCACCTTATTTCCAGTACTGTTCCTTTAAAGGCAGTTGACTGTGTCTTCCCCGGCTCTTGGCGTGGCTCATTCCTTATACTTTGGGATGCTGGTGAGGGAGGTGGAGTGTATCCTCACATTCGTCCCGAACAACTCTGCTTTTTTAATGTTTATCACAGGGTTGATGTCGCTTAGTAGTCACAGCTGGCTTCAACAGCTACTCTCTGTGGAGAAAGAAGTATAAGCAGGTGTGAGAGTGTCGAAAAACAAATCATGAGGGATCACAGCCAAGATATTACAGATCTTTCTGCATCACTGTCTGCCTGTCAAGTGTGTTATAGTACATGACAATCTTAAAATCCCTGCAACGCCTTTAAAAAAGACATTTTCATTTCTATTTTTACTTTATTACTTTTTCCTGATTACAAGATTCCAGGTCAGAGGATTAATTAATTGGATCTTCATTTACCAAACTTTCATTGCATTGATCCAAAATAATTCAGACGATGTGAGAGCAATGCCTGAGACTGCAGCTTAATGTTCAGGAAACTTGCTGTTTAATCAGTTTTGATCATAATTACAAAAATATGAAGTCAGCAAGCTTTAGAAAACCATTGTTGTTCCCACAAACATCATGGTGTATGGCTTGCTGCATGGCTAAATTGATCAGTTCATCACAGCGATAACCATAAGGTTGTTGCATCAATAAAGTTGTTTAATCAAACTATAAAATGAATGGCATGTATTAGATATTAGATACAACATGTGTATCTTTCACACAGTGTGTGAAAGATTTCCACCAGAGCAACCTTTTACCATTCTAAAATTCAAGCCTTTGCTTCTAATCCCAGAAAATTATTGCCCACCCACTCTTCGCTCCTCAACCTCCTCCTCCTCCTCTATGGATTTTGTCACCATCTCACTTACCATCTCCCTCTTCTTTTCCTCAAATGAGGTCCTGAAACTACTACCTGCCCCTTTGGCCTCATCTCATTCTCTTTCCTCCACCCCATCACTGCCGATCTGCTCCCTCTCTCACAGCTAACATCGACTCCTTCATGATGCGAGACAGCATGCCATCTTCCTCCGAGTCAGCTTGGGTTACTTCACTTGTCAAGGAACCGAACCTCATCGGATCAGACATCTGAAACTACAGGCCAGTGTTGCTCCTTTTGAACAGGCCGCCTCTAACCAGCTTTGTAAATATCCTTCCCAGAATAACCTGTTAGACCCCCCAGTCCCCAACCAGTCTGGCTTCAAGGCTGAGACTGTGCTCTTTGCTGTCACCGACGCGCTCCACACCTCTGCAGCTGCTGCCCTGCCTCTGTTTCCTCTGCCCTCTTCTTCTTGGACATATGTACAGCACTGAAAACCACAAAATACACCTTGCCACTGTTGCTGATGTGGGAATATCTGGGTCTGCTGCACACTTGTGCTTCACCTCTTGCCTGTCAGGCTGCTCTCAGTGTTTTCCACAAATACATGGAGTAGGCGACATGCTCCCCCAGGGGGAATTTGTCGCTGAACAAAGTCTATTTTCATGTCTTTTCATGCATTCTGACACCTTGACTCTATTCTAAATACACATTTTAATTGTTGAGTAATTTTAATGTGTTTACATCCGAAACTGGATGGCTTACTTTCCAGAATAATTATGAGTTGTGGTGTTGAGCAGTCGTGTATAGTTTTTGAGTAGAAACAGAAAAATGTGTAAATGTATGCCTTCAGTGCACTTTTAGTTATTGTTATGACTTTTTCTAAGAAAACATTATTATTAAAACATTATTATTTGTGTAGTTCTGAAAATAACAAATCAGCTGTGCTGCAAACATAAAATTCAACAGTGATCTATTAGCAGAAAAAGAAGTGACAACAAAGGGTATTTAGTACATAAATATTTTAAGTAGTAAACTACAATAGTTAATCCTCTATCCCACAGTTACAAATGTAACCTTGCCACCAGACTGGAAATGTAGCACATTATGCAATGACTGCTAACTACCTGCATGTCAGGCAGACAATGCACCTTGACTATGATTTAATTTCAATATACCACGGGTTATACGGGTGAGTTATGATTAAATAATCGTCCTTGCCAATTGTCGGCGCGGGGTGATGAGTCAGATCGAACTGATGAGCAGGGGTGATGTGAGAGTCCGGGTGGCACCGCACTCAGGTTCACCTTATATCCGAGAGTTGAGCCATTTTACAAATCTCTGACAACCAAACAGTGTCAAGTTACTGTCTAGCACAGGCCATTACAAACACTTAGCGAGCGGTGTGGAGCAGCATGGAATCATAAATCACTTTTGTTTCCACAATAGGAGGAAGTGTCAGATTGGATGAGATGCAACAAAAGTAAAGCTCCTTTCTGCTGCACTGGCACTAAAACAAAGTGAAGGGAAGGGTGGAGATAAGTCTGTCTGATGCGTGACCACAAGGCTCCTAACGTCAATCGGATTCAAGGGAATTGATTAAAAACAAAAATTACTGTTAAAATGTAGCAGGATGTAAAGAGTCAGTTACCAGCTATCCGGCCAGCAGCCGGTGCTTATAGAAAGCATTGTGCTTTTATCAGGTATATCAAGGAAAGAGTCCCATCTTCACCGCATGTCCTCTCAGTTGAGGTCCCCCAGGGCTCAGACCTGGGCCCCCTCCTCTTCTTTCTCTACACCAAACCTCTTGCCTCTGTCATCACATGCCCTAATTTTTCCTGTCATTGCTACGACACTTAATGTGACCTTCCTAGTCCCGCCTCTGACACACAGGTTGAGGTGAACATCTCCACTTTTATAGCAGAAATCTCCCACTGGATTTCTGCCCTCCGCCAAGATCGACCTTGACAAGACTGAGCGGCTGTTCTTCCCTCAGAAATCCTGCCCTTTACAAGCCCTGTCCATCACCGCTGACATCACTGCAGTGACTCCTGCCCAGACTGCCAAAACTCTTGGTATGTTCCTAGACAACCAACTACAACTGCTATGGTAGATTTACCCTGTACAAAAATCTGCTGATTCAGATCTCACCAGAGGCAGTTGCTTGTTCAAGCTCTAGTCATCTCCCATCTAGACTGCTGCAACCCCCCTCTGCCTGGGCAACCTGAATGTAACTGCAACAAAACTCAACAACAGCTTGGAATTAGAAGGTTCTATCTGAGATTTTTTTTAATCAAAATTGTGGGGTTATTTTTTTAAAAACGAACCTTTTGGGGTTAAATATTTTTAAAAGATAGAAAACACTTCACAGCTTTTCCAGCGGGGATGTCAAATCTTTGATGCTCAGTATCTCAGAACTGAGCTCCATCTAGATAGAATACCAAGCTCACAAATTGTCAAACTAAATTTCAGAAGGCAGTTTGCTTGTTTGCTATTAATAGTAAACCGTAATGTCTGCCAGTCTTATTTGTGTGCTTAAGTCAGTACAAAATCATTTTTTTTATTCATTTTGTTTCAGCATCAACTCAATTTCAGTGAATCACTTGATGGCATTAATGTCCATCCTGTTTTTTTCCATTGATAAATGAATGAGCTGTAAGGTTATTTTCCAGACCAAATTAAATTAACATACAGTGACTGGGTGTGGTAACAACCCTCCCATCCAAATGATGCAAACATGACTTGACTGGGTGGAACTGAAGCACCTAAAGCTGGAAGCAGGTTAATTGCAGCTCTGCTTGGAAGTCGGCATGTACTCGCTTCACCATGTTTTCATTAACCGCTCCCATCTCAAACCCTGCGACTGTTTAGAACGGAAGCTTTGGATCAAAATTTCTCAAATTGGGACTCTAACAAAATTGTAAAACGTACAGAATGTATACGATGAAAGTGATATTAGTGTATAGTTTCTAATGCAATTAAAATCTAATTTTTCCAGCCTTTCTCTGCCACTTTATCTTTCATTTTCCAACTGGATAGTGGCTGAAGGAAAAGTGCCATACTAATATGACAGCAATACTCAAAGCTCAATGTGTATGCCCGCGCCTGTGAGTGTGTAACTAGCATCGTTAATGTAGGGGCTGCAGAGCCATGTGCTGGAAACTTCTGTTGACTATGCGCCTAATCACAGCGATCAACTTTGCCTACAAAATGCCATTTGTTTCCTTGCTGTGTGATATTGCTAGGCGTCCATGTTGAGGTACAGCCATTGTTCTGTTGTTAAATCCGTGGCAAGTTATTGATTCCATGTGGATATAAATAAAAAACACAAACGTGTGTACGAGTGTATGTGTGTGTTTCAAATTGTTTATAGCTCATTGTGATTTAATATTGAATCAGTGATAGATAACAGAGGTGCAGAACCTGAGACTGAAATGATTGGAGACACACACACACACACACACTACTCTCACACACAGATACTCTGCTATGTGATCAGACTTTCAACACAGCTGCACATAATGTCTATTCACTGGCAGGATGGTAGTGGAGAGCGGTGTAGACAGGGAAAACAAAGATGACAGATATTGAGACAAAATGCACTACGCGAGATTATTTCACATGAACAGTTAGCCCAGACCTTTCTTTATCATCCATGTTCTCACTCTTTCCTTGCCACGGCTTCATTATTTCACTTCTTCCTTTGAGGCCCAGCTCAATGACAACTGAAAGAGCATTTTCTCTCCCCTCGTTAACTGAGGACTGCATCAGTCCTAATAAGAAAGCTTTTACAACGGTTAATTAAGAGACACTGTAATGCAGTATGTAATGCTCAATTTACCCTCTCTCATTCTCTCCGGCGTCCTCTCTAATTTCATTCGGTATCAATCTGCCGGACTCTTCTTTCTTCCCTATACTGTGGACTTCTCTGCATCAACCTCCCCTTCTATCCTTTCCGCCTGTCCAATCTGTTTGTGCCGGCTCCATTTTGAGCCTTTCCAATAGTTTCCTCTTCCACTGCGCTCTCTGATCAGCCATCTCTTTTAATTCTCTGCCTTGATGTTCCTAATTCAGGCAGAGGAAAGGGGAGAGAGGGAGAGAGCAAAAAAAAAAGAAGGAGAAAATAGCATGAGGGATGAAGGAGAAATAAATGAGCTGGTCGGGAGAAATATTAAAATGATAAAATGTTGGAAAGAGAAGGCAGCATTCATCGGAACACAAATATTGGCAGGGACCGAGCCGCAAGGACTTGCCAGTGAAACTAATGTAAACATGGAGGGAATATAGAGTGGTGGAGGAAGAGGGAAGCTCTGAAAATAGAGTGGGATAGTGTTGAAGTGAGAAGTCTGAGTAAATACACCAACCACATTTTTGGGACAAAGACGAAGAGAGGTGGTGTGTGGACGTTGGGAGGATGGAGCGCACAGAGAAGCGGAGCGGACACGAGAGAGAGAGACAGAGAGAGAAAGAGAGAGAGAGAGGGAGGGAAGGAGGTGAGCTCGCCCTTTCAAAGGTCCATGCGTTTGAACATTAATTAAAAGTTATCTGCTGATGAATCGCCCTGTGATGAATTGTTTGCTTTACCATAAAAGCTGTATATGTGTCCCAGAGGGATAGAGACAGGCCACTAAATCTGTCACCCATATTTCCATGCTCTCTACTTTGACAGTAATGAGCCAGGCCAGTATGATGGCTGTTCAGCGGTTGATTAAAAGTACAGTTTCTTCTACTACATGGATTTCCTTTGACATTTCCTATACAGGAAGCCTAATGGTTCCATAATTTCTTTGCTTACTTCCTATATACTCCAACAGTCTTCTTCCCCACTTACAGCAATATCCATTCAAAGCAAGCCAAGTCACGGAATAACTTAAGCAGTAATTAGAGTTGTTCCGATACCGATACCAGTATCGGAAATGCCTCCGATACAGCCTAAAATGTTGGATCGGGTATCGGCGAGTACGCAAGTGTATGCACCGATCCAATATCACGTAATTGATTAGCCCCGAAAAAAATCAACTTTAAAGTAGTTTCACCTGGATAAAACGGCCATGTTTTACAAAGGGTTTAACCTCAGAGAGGCCATACAACAATGATAGCAATCATATCACATCCATACAGGGTTAGTAGTATACAGCTGTTAAAAAATAATAATAATATATATATATATTTTTTTTTTAACGCACTGGTATCGGATCGGTACTCGGTATCGGCCGTTATGCAAGTTCAGGTATCGGAATCGATATCGGGAAGGAAAAAATGGTATCGGAACATCTCTAGCAGTAATCAGATTGTATTCGCAGAGATACATCTTCCTCCTGCAAAAAGGCCCGCCTTGTCACACACGCATCAGATTTGCTGATACGTAACACTTCATAAATTAATGTATACCTTGCCAAACTAAGCACATTCAGAAATACACAGCGCTCGAATGTGCACATTGCAGGTATGCGCGCACACGAGAAACAAATTGCAGAGTTGCAGGCCGAAATGGTTCACGGCCTCAGCTGAGTCTGATAAATTCTGTCCGCTGAGCTCCACTAATCACTGCAGCCTGTCACACTGTACAGACACACCCCTCCTCCCCCGAGACCAGACGACTCCGCTCCTGATCCCAGACCAGTCACTGGCAGCGAACCCCTTCATAATACACACTTACAGACACACCCATGCATTCCCCACCCCCACCCACACACACACACACACACACACGCTTTGTGCATGGATTCATTGACCGTCAAACTGCTGTACCCTCACTCTTGTGCATATATTTAGATGTTCACAATCAGAATACCATTTCCTCTGCTTCTCTCCCTGGTAACAAAACAAAAAAAAACCCATAAATCTTTCTATCCCCTGTGTTTTTTGTGACTTGAATGAAGTCTGAAACTGCACACTCCAGCACAAAAATTTCCATATCTATCATTCCTAATTGTTTCTCTTTTCCACCCCCATCTCACACACACACACACACACTCACACACACACGCACACACACACACACACACGCAGACAGTCCACTCGCTTGTAAGCTGTATCAGTGTAATTGATGCAACGACTGGAAATAAACAGGCAATTTAAGTGCTGGACACCTCACTGCTCTCTCTCTCTCTCACTCCCTCCTCTGCTCTCTCTCCCACCTCTATCTTTCCTCTTTGTCCCCTCTGCCCCCACACCCTATCCACACACCCACACACACACACACCCTATCCACACACCCACACACCCACACACACACACAGAAGAATGTTGGATTATCTCACAATCAAACAGGGTGGTGTAAGGGACAAGGTCAACATACTGAGGAAAAAAAAACGTGTGAGCGGGAGAGGAAATTAGGCAGGATAAGAATAGAGAGGGACAGAGGGCATGCAGAAAACAAAGACTAATCCGGTCGATGACTCATGTCTGGACGGCATGTTTAAATGACAACTTTACAGCCCATCAGAGGGCAACGGACCGCGGCATCATCGACCTGACGATTTTTTTTCTTTTTTTCTTTTTTTTTTTGCTGTTTAAGGCCTGTTTTCAGTTTCTGCTGCTCGAAGGTCCGTTAAATCAATATGCTCGGTGGTTCTTTGGCGTTGGGGAGGTGCAGTTGGGTGAGCACTCTCACCTTGCAACTTGTTCCCTCTGAAAAGTCTTCCCTGTTTGCGTGATGGGTCGCCCTGGCTCGACCACGCATCCAAGCGAACGGCGTTCCAGCCTCTCCTGCCTGCAGCTAACGCCGACCAAAAAGACAGAAATAGCCCGAGCTGATACGAACAGCCACGTCAATCTCACAGAGCTGCAGTACAGTACAACAGAGTTAGTCTACCAGATCCCTCATGTGTGCATTTCTGTTGTACAAGTGCTGTATGTGTGTGTTTGTGTGTGTCTGTCAGCGTCTATATGTTCCCCAGTATAACAGCACCATTTATATATAAAACTCTATGTCAAATGGTGTCTTTATCTGCATGTTTGTGTGAGTGCATTACTCTGATCCCAATTGCTCCTGCTGATATCAGTTGGGAACAGTCATACTGCATGAATATTAAAAGGCTGCAGCCCGGGTTGTGTATGCTACACAGTTAATAATAAACGAGGTCTAATAATTTAATGGGTCTGCATGTTGACATATCCCATGGGCTGCCGTACTGTACGCACATGAAGTAATGGGAAAAGAGAGTGAAGCATAAAATGATACAGCAGGACTTGACAAATGGAGAGAGACAGTAGCCAAGAGAGCAGCGAGGCAGACTTTCCTTCTTTTTCCACAGGCCTTCTCCCTTTTCGTTTTAAACTCCCTTCATGTTTCTACCTGTTTGCCTCCGCATCCTTACGTCATTAGGTTTTGGAAAAACACACGGTCTGTGTGTGAACACCGTCTCCTCTGACCTTTGACCGCAGCACTGCTGCTCTGCCATATTTTCAACACTGGTGGCATTTCCACTCATGCTGAGGAAAACAGAGAGAGATAGAGTTGTCATCTTTGATACAGCATGTCCTTGACTCAGCCTACCGACCAGCTTAACCTCGACTCGTGTCCCCACCTCACATAAATAATATGTCAAAAGCTAAATAAACATTTACTTGTACAGTGACCTGCAGCTCTTGAAGCCAAATGAACGTATTGTAAGAAAGGTATTGTAAGTAATATTCTTGATAACTATCTAAATTTTCATATTGATATGCCAATCAAAGGTTACTATAAATAGATTCAGTTTTGACTAGTCACTTAGCTTATCTCAAACTAAGTTAAGATGATGCCCTAAAGGATAACTGCAATTCTTAAAATTAAACATGTATTTTACTTTTTTTTCACTGCCCTTCTGTTTCTCATTTTGGTTTCTACATTTCCTCCAACTCGTTTTCTCTCTTTCTCTGTTTCTGCAATCTACACCACCCCTCTCTCTCGCTCTTTCTGTCTGTCTCATTTTCTCGTTTTCTCTCTTCCTGACATACATGCTCATTCTCCCTTGAAAGATTTCAGCTCCTGATGGCAGTGTTGTCACTGCAACCTCCTTACAAACACCCACTCATGGGGACACACACACACACACACTGTGTTAGTTCTCTGCAGTTCCTCTACCTCATTGACCACAGTGTAATACTTCATTAGCTATATGGCAGATTTTACCGTTATGAGTGAGATTAGCTTCCTTTGTCTCCTTTTAGCCTTTGAAAAGCTCCCTGCCATAAACCTTCTCCCTGCACAATCTGGTCACAAAGCCAATAACTTCAATGTCAAGAAATTTCATGTTTGCCAAGCCGTTTTTTATCCGCAATTCACTGCTTTATTCTCAGAAAGTGTGTGCTGGAATTGATCCATGGCCATATGATTGATGATGACTCTGCCTCTGAAAACTTTGCCACTTTGGGAAAATATATCAAGAATTCCTGGGGCAGTCAAATGTTTCTGTTTCTTTAGTATGAAATGGAGAAAACAGTCACATTACACATCTGAGACTGACAGAAGTATCAAATGGGTATGATGCTATTTTGTGAAAAGCTCATAAATGCTAAAAACAATATGCACAGTAATGTATTTATACATGTATTATCGCAATTTTGTAATATTAAACACATAACAATCCAGCTGCTTAAGGTGTTCCACAGAGGGCAGCTATTTTTCTTCCACTGGCTGTGCTAGGAGAGTTAAAAAATTCAGGAGGCAGACCAGGGCCGCAGAACTCCATTTTAAACCTTCTGAGAAATTTTCAGCACAATTGATCATTGTGCTTCATTTCACAAAGCAGAGAGCCTGAGGCACAGACAGGACTGTTCAGTGGCAGGAGGAGGGAAGGAAATCAGAAACTGTAAACCTGTCCAAGCTGGTCCACGTCTGTGTGGGCCGGCTCCCATTACACCCTGACAGGACGGTCACACTGCAAGCCGCTTGCTTGATGGATCGCTCTATTCTGACCGACTGTGGGCGGCGCGAGAGGCTCTGATTGCATCTGTGTAGCAGTCTGCAGCTACAAAGTTTTCAACAGGCAAATCATGTTTGTTTTTTTTGCTGTCATGTCATAATGTTACATTGTTTTAACAAGTAAACACAGCTAGCCGGCGAGCGGTAATTAGGGAGCATTAATCAAAAATAAACAGAAAAATCTCAACAACATTACTTTCAAGCATCCCATCGACCACAACGACGGATACAACCGCTCCCCAAACATCATTTTTTAGATGTTTATTCCTGTAGCCTTTCAAATACAAGTTGTAGAGAGCTGGGAAGCTTTGAATGGCTGTAATCAATTTCTCAGCCATTTTGCACTTGCCAGGCAGATCTATTGTTCATGCAACTTAATCACTTCGGTAGGGAAATGAGGAAGCGTGGCAATCTGATTGGCTGTTGTCGGCTGATGACTGTGGAAAATTCAGCTGTGGCCAACTGTTTTGTTTTTTGTTGACCGTCCACACAAATCGGCCGAGTTTCCCTGGTCACTCTGCTCCGTAGTAAATGAATGGACTTCGGGTGACTTGTTGATTGTGTTACTCACAGTGTGAATGCATGGTGGCACACACAAACACACACACACACACACACACACACACACACACACACACAGACACACACACACACACACACACACACACAGACACACACACACATAAATGTGCACTTCCAAAGCATCTCCCTGGTTGCCCTCTCTTCATTTTCACCTCACCCACTCTCATTTTCACACAATGAAGTGAGCATTTGTACTAATTTCATTCAAGCCTTTGTCTTGCAATTAAGGGCAGCCCTCTGCTGTATGTCATTACATCGAGCTCTCTGTAATGGTTTGCTGTTTAAGGTTTGTGCATTATTCACTTGAACACGATTGATTGGGGGATTGAATTGCAGGACTGATTGATCGGCGGGGTAGTAAAAAGGAATCCAAATGACCACTGAAACATAAGTGTGACTTATGGGTGGAGTATCCTCAGCAGGCCAAGGTTCATTTCATGTACTTGTGACAATTTGGGTTCAGATTCATCTCCCCACCTTTGGCAAGTCCATCTTTCTTGTCGCTCTCCCCTGTACACTGCCAAGGAAATGGCAGTGGGGTGGGGGCAGTTGAGGGCTTATTTTTCTTTGTTCTAAAGCTAATGTGTCATCTACTGGGGAAACGTGAGAAATAAGCATTAAAAACACCAGAGATAAATAAGGGAATTCAATGGGTTTTTTTCCCGATTTATGAAGCAAGGTGATCCAGGAACTATCAGGATTCAGTCCTGCACCATGCAATAAAGCTTTCAATAACAGTATCTGTAAAACTGCATATGTTGAATGCCTCATTTGAAGTGATAGATATATATTTAAAAAAAAGCATTCCAAGGTAACATACAACCTACTAGGTTGTAACTCATTTTGGTTATCCGATTTTACAGGACAACATGATGAAGACATTCTGTAGGAGCAGATTTATCTCCAGTAACAACAGGTTTAAGTATCACCTGGTTTGATAATCTTGAAATGGACCTCAAAACATCTGAACATAAATCGAGCCAAATTGGCCTCTACTGAGCTAACTCACGACTCATTAAAGGCGCCATATGTAGCATTTTTACACATTAATATATCATAGTCAAATTAAATGTGATGGATAAACATGTTGGACGTGATTTTTCCATCAGCCTTTCACTCATTCCACCTTGCACCATTGCAAGAAACTCTAAAAGCTTCAGCTCTAGATCGGAGATTTGCCATGAAATCCGACCCGGTGACCATCAATATAAAATGAGGTCTAGAGGCTGGTAGAGGCTGCCAATCTTCTTAGCGACGGTCTTGTTTGTTTACTGTAAGTATATTAATGTCTCCGAATTAATGTGGTAATGATTTATCAATGTTAAAATGCTAGACGCAGCACCTCTAATTGGTGCAATATTCGCAGAGATATCACAGTTATCACACTTGAAATGTCTGCCAAGGCCTGTGAACAGTCTTATGCTTCCAATAGATTCTTGTTCTTAGTCTTGGTGTCTCTGTCTCTGACTTGTTCTCTCTCTCTCTCTCTCTCTCTCTCTCTCTCTCTCTCTCTCTCTCTCTCTCTCTCTCTCTCTTTCTCTGTCTGTCTCTCTCTCTCTGTCTCTCCCCATCGCAGCAAAACAACGAATCCCTGTATTCCTGATTTTTCATTACTGCCTCTCCTGCTTTATCCCTCAAGGCTCATCTTCAGCTTTATGTTGTCTTTCTACTTCATCTTTTTTTTCTATTTATGCTTCTTTCTAATCTGTAACTGTATTGTGCGTGTGTATTTGTGTGTGGCAGGAAGTGCTGGACGCGCCCTTATTCTGTATTATAATAATCCCAGATTACACATAGATATTGTGTGTGTATGTGTGTGTGTGTGTGTGCATGCGTACCCTTGCATGTGTATTTATATTTGCATACAGTGGCACACATACATGTCTGTTTGCACTGCAATGTGTCTGTAATCTTGTTTTCTGCCACTCTGTGTACGTGTTTCTGTAATCTTGTGTCTTGTGATTTTTTCCATTGCAATCAGTGACCTCTGCACTTCCATAAATTGGTGTAAAATTCCACAATCCAGCCTCCAGAAAACACTAATCAGATCGCGCTTTTTCAATGCTGCTGTTCAATCTACATCACCCACAGCACCTGACCCAAATGTCACTTTCCATTTAGGGTGAAGGACTGGAAAAAAAGAAAAAAAAAAGAAAAAGAAAGCTGTCTGCTGGTGGGGACTTGAAAACCAAAAAATGTTGAAAATTATGACAGAGTAATCTTTGTAATGGCTTTTCCTTTCTATTGCTGTTTCTCCTGTTTTCAATACCACTCGTCTGTCAGAATGTCCAGCTATTCAAGACTCAGCTCGTTGTATTGTATACATTTGTGTGTGTATCAGCTGTAATGTATGTATTGTAAAGCTGAGCATTTGTGTATGTGTGTTAGCGGGTGTGTTTGTGTGTGTGTGTGCTGTTTGTATAATAAAATGTGCTGTTCCTATATTGCAGAGTCATTACAGGAGCCATCTTCCTTTTGCTGTGTGCTGTAAAGCCAGTGAATTTAAAAGCAAAGGACCAGGACCTTCTTGAGGGAAGAGAGGGGATTTAGAAATTAAAAAAAGGAAGAGAAAAAGGGCAATGATGAGTGACAGAACCAGTTTAATTATCAGTCTAGTGCAAAAGAAGAAAGTAGTCCTCCATCAAAATATGATAACATCAGTAGGGAATGAATTTTAAGACGTCAATATCAATGGAAATTCAAAACGTAAACTGTATGTGTTTGGCATATTAAGAGAGAGATGTAGAGCTACAGTATGCATGAGTTAGTCGTATGTGTATGTCTCTGTGAGTTGGCAAATATCTGCACTTGAGCTGGCATGGCCACTGTACCCTACTGGCTGCCAGCTGTCACTCAGGAAGATAGAAGGATGGAGGATGGAGAGCGAGAGAAGAGAGAGATAAAGGGAGTGGTGATGATATAAGGACAGGAGCCCCGAGGCTTTCTTTCTCTCTTGTTCCTCATTTGTCTCTCTCGTGATAACAGATAACATGGCAGCTCAAAAAGAAGAGAGAGGCTTGTTGAGAGGTCCCACATCAGGGAAATAAG
This sequence comes from Centroberyx affinis, assembly GCF_046629955.1. Lineage (NCBI taxonomy): Eukaryota > Metazoa > Chordata > Actinopteri > Beryciformes > Berycidae > Centroberyx > Centroberyx affinis. The sequence continues at coordinate 143,496 of NW_027280495.1, read as the reverse complement.
GTGAAAATACAATGCAGAAGAATTAAAATGAGAGAAGGGGTGTTGAGCGTACTATGGGAGGGCAACTAACCATTTTTATTGTAGATGATGAGAATAGAATACTAAATAAGGCCATACCATAGTAATTCTGGATGCATTACTCCAAATGAATGCATCCCAAGGTCTACTATGACATTTAAGATATACAATGCAAAAATGTGGCATTTTATGCCCACGTTGAATTGCTGATTGCAGAGGACTACAGGTTTACCCACAGCCTGTTTTCTCACAGTATTCATTACTTCCCCAACTAATTAGGATAAACTAGAGAAAATAAAGATCCAGTGTACAAAGAGAAACTCCCCAAATTGTTAATACAGTGTGTTAAAATGTCACCAGAAAAAAAAAACATGTTGTAGTTTTACTTGTTCAAATTTGAGGAATAATTATTCTGATATGAAGAACAGATAGAGGCAGATTTTAGTCTGTAAAAACCGATGTTCACTACATCTTTTTTGGGTTGTGATTAGTCTTTTCCTCAAATTAGGGAGGCTGGTCCTCAGTTATGATACCACTGATGAAAACACACATTCATGAAAGTTAGGAATGCTTCCTACTCAATAACATGAGTGAACAAAGCAACGTGAAAGGTGTCCTCTTGATACCACATTATAACACACATTTGGCATTGCACTTCAATAAAATACACTTTTTGTGCTGCTCACAGAATGAAGCACTGCCAGTACTTAAGTCTAGCCTTCCTACTGCCATCCAACCAGAAGTACTGTATTGATTGTCATAGAGACTGAAGCAGTAGACTTCAAAATGTAAGAAATAATACACATTGGCTTATTTGGGTTCTCTGTGTCTCTGTAACATACAGAGAACTGCTTGGCCACCTATCCACAGTTTTAGACAAGATGTGAAGTTTCAGTTTTTATCTTTCTGGCATGACCGAACTTAGTACAGTAAATATTGATTTTGCAGGAAAATGTCCACACCTTCATTTTAAAGAGCAGATTGTTTTGTGCGTTTACTTGATAAATGAGGACCGCTGTGAACTCCTAACGGCGCCTGCTGTTCTAACAAGACGGCGTACAGTATCTGACGTCATGACTTCTCTCTCTGACTTTTGGACTATCAATCAACATACAGTCCCAGAGCTGCACAAAGGGGATTTCGGGTTAGTTTCTCAAAAAGGTGTCAACAGCATGTGCACTGAGGTTTGGATGGAAGATCAGCACATACTGCACCTTAGACCTGACATGAAGTGGCTTGATATTCTTTGCTCTGCTGCAGTAGATTTGCAGATTACAGGACTGGTAATGGCACATGCAACTTGCTCATGTCCCAACAATGGTTAATACCTGTGACCCATACTATATATTACAATTGATTATTTCTCTGCACTTTGGGTGATTCTTTTGATTTTGAATTGTCATGTTAAAAGCCTTTCCGGGACACTTTGGGCCTTGCGCTGGTAAAACGAGGTAAAACAATGCAAATTAGCCATGGGATGTAACAAGCTCTCTGATTGGTTAGAGAGCCGCACCCGCCTCATACCCTAGCGGAAAGGTTAAATGGAGAGGCTAAAAGGAGAAGCTAAATGACTAAGCAAATCGAATAGCTAATAGGAAAAGGAAAAGCAGCGGGGAAATGGAAATGCAAATGGGAAAGGAAATTGCCCTTTGATTAAAATCTGTATTCTTAATTCAATTTGTGAATCCAGTTATTTATTTCTCTTTTTAAACTGCATTTTCAAATAGATTTTTAAATTCCATTATTTATTTATGAATTCATGAATGTATTTTTAAATGATGTACTTATTGACTGTTTTATGGTTGTTTTTGTAAATCCCTTTTTAATTTGAACTATTTATTGATGGATTCATATTTCATTTGTAAATTCTTTTTATAATTCCTTTTTATTGCCCATTAAAATATCAAATATCAAATCGAATTACTTCATAATTTAGTCTATTTATTCATAGATTAATAAATTAATTTGTAAACAAATGTATTAATTCCTATTTTTATTGTACAATCAGTTATTAATTAATGAAATGCTTTATGACACTTGTGGTCCTCCATAGTTATCTAGTAGATAAATATCAGATATTCGTTCTTGTTCTTTCAGATTTCTGACAAAAACAATCTGAGCACATCTACCCAGGCGATTCATCAAACATAGGCCTACTGATTTCCATGATTTTCGGTGTGAATGGGTTTCACAGATCAGTAAACCGCGAGAGGACACATATTGTGAGGATTACTGGAAGATTAACACTCTTCAGCGTCCACTAATGTCACTCCTGTGGGGCCTGAAACCCCGTCAGAAACCTTCCTCCATGTCTCGTTGAGAGCTTCAATGCAAGAAAGCCCAAGCACCATCAGCTGTCTGCTATTTTGAATTTTAGAACTGAAATATCTCAGCTTTATGAATGTCTCTCTGTTTTCTGTACAAACCAGTACTGAGATTTTCAAAATCATGCAAAGAAATAGTAGATATGATTTCCACCTTTGGTTGTTAGCTTGTGGGCTTTCCCTTAGACCCACAAAATCTATTAGTCTTGCTAGTGTTAAGTAATAAAAATCTGAATTTTATAACCAGAGATATGAGAGCTTTAACACGGCATGAGCAATACTTCACAAATCTAGCCAGCGTAGACATGAAGGGGTAAAATTAAAGATTTTTGCTGGGTTGCATGAGGCTGTATGGTCTCAGAGTTGTTCGAGCTATGTGCAGATAAACAGATTGTGTTCTCTCATAGTTGTGTTCCAGTTTTGCTAAAACTGTTATGAGCTATATACTGTTCAAAAGATGCTGGTGTGGGCTCATTTGATCCACCAGTGTAACTGGTCTCTGAGGGAGGCAAACAGTTTTTGCTTGTAAAAAGTTGTTTGTCTTATCCGTTGTCTAAGCGATTACCCTCCTTACTGCAACATCATCCCCTCCTCCACTCGAAATACACACACACACACACACACACACACACACACACACACACACACACACACACACACACACACACACACAGTGCACTCACTCCCCCTTTATTTCGATACAAACCTGCTTTATTGAAACACACCCACACACACACACACACGCTATAGGATATGATGGACAAGGGATAACAGCACCCAGAATAGTATAGGTATAGTATAGGTCCAGCATAGGTCAGTGTATGTTCATCTGACAGAACATTATGCGTCATCGGAAAGCTGTTCTCAGACAAGGTTTTGTTTTTGTTTTTTGTAACTGCAAATGAATCTGACCAGCATTACATTTGTCAGAAACTTGCATTTATGGATCCGAGCCGTCTCTCAAATAAAGGAGAAATGAAAACTGAGTGAAGATGTGGTTTGGTTTTTTTTGTCTTTTACAGTAACATGGCAATATCTGAGGCAGAAATAAACAGTACTGACTGTGGTGGAGCAACACAGGCTCTGTTGAGACACAACAGTGTTTTTACTTCAACTCAGTAAACTCTCATAAGTGCAGCTTCAACTTATTGATGTCCGTTCCCACAAGAATTGTTATTCAACATGTGGGTGTGTGTTTTGTTTTGTTTTGGGTTTTTTTGCTTTCTTTTTTATTTCAGTTGATTTTATTATTACTGTTTTGGAAATGTTGTTATTATTTCATTATTATTTACTCATTATAATTTGATGTAATACATTTTGTTCTCTTCCTTCCTTCTCTCTCTTTTGTAATTTGTGTCAGTGTCTGTCAGTTTGGTATTGTTTATCTATACTGTCTATTATGTAAATTCTGTAGTAAAAGTAAAGCCTGATATTGGGAAACATACTGTACATGCTGATGACCCCACAACCATCAAACAGAGCTTTCATCTATAGATTAATTGGTCACTCGATATACTCAGCCTGATTGAAAGTAAAAAATAGTTACTCTGACCATAAAGTCTGAAGAAGTCTACAAAACACTGGGAAATAGTAAAACAACAATCATTTCTCAGAGGCAGAGCTGCTCTGGAGGCAGAAATAGTCTGATTGGTTGAGTTAAACCTCAATGGGCAGAGCCAAAGAACCACAGTTTTTCGGAGCGCAAGTTAGCTAACTGGCAAACTTGAATGGCAATGAAGGAACTCTTGTAAAATACAAATAAAAAATATAAATGGCAACGACTTTTCTTGGAAGGTCAGCAGACTAGCTAACTAGCTTACTCACTATGGGCTAGTATGGCTAGTTTGAACTTGGAACGTCAGCTAGGCTAAATTACACTAACCTACATAATATATAGTATGACTAGATTGCATTTTTGCAGTTAGTATCAAGAGCAGTAGGCTTCCTTTTCCTACTTCCTGACCTGTTGCCTTTTTCACTAGGCTGTTGCTTAGCCAAAAAAAGAAACTGCCGCAAGTTTGCCAGTTAGTTAACTTGCGCTCCAAATCACTGTGGTTCTTTGGCTCCGCCCACTGAGGTTTAACTCAACCTTATTTCTGCCTCCAGAGCAGCTCTGCCTCTGAGAAATATTTGTAGAAGTAAAACTCCAATCTGTGATTTGATTGCAGCTGTGGGTTGGTGCTATTTAACTTGTCTGGTAACGTTTCAGCGACAGGCTCAACAGGCTAGCACAAGTGTATGCATAATATTATAGAGCTTTATTACCTAAAACAGACAATTTGTGCCTAATTTTTCCTTCAGGAGTGTCCATACTGTAATCATCACTTATTTTTGTAGTGTTAAGATACATTGTGAGTTACTTCCTAAAATCATAAATCTATTCTCAACAAAAGTTGGTTAGCTCTCTACTTTGACAAGACTTTGCGATATCAAGAGGTTTTCCCCTGATAAAAGACATATAAATATTTTAAAAAAAGAAATATGGAGTTAATGCATGGAGGTAGTTTTCTTTGATCTCTCTTCCCATGTTTACCATGTCAACCCAAAGTAGATGGCTAATCTCACCATGACAGAGGCGTAACACAGCTGAGGTAATCAGGGGAAAGTTATGCACTGCACACACAGTAAGACTGAGGCACATCAGGGGAGGGAGCCCGGATCTCGCCTGCTCTTTTTAGTCATCTTATGAAATTGTCAATCTCCCATCTTTGCACCTGCACTGGCTGAGTTTCCATTTTATAATGTGAGTCAAAACCTCGAGTTAATGCCTCTTTTGCATATTTACCAATGCTCATGCTCTGATGTAACTGTCATTGGCGGTTATCTGGTGGGTACCTCCCATCACAGGCAATTTGTTCAATTAGGCTTAATGTGAATTCTGCGGTCCCAGAGCCGCCCCGCTCCGAACCCGCTTTCAATCTCACCATCAATCTCAACAAGAGGCTAAAGGCAGACCCATCTGGCTTGAAACAGCCCACTCAGAAGTTCAAAAACCAAACTGTATCAGCAAACAACGCTCGACACAGACGGCTGTGTGGTACTGACTCAAAGGCATTTTCCAAATCTAGAAATCGCTCTTCTGTTGTTTGGCTGATTGAATTTGGTGCCATATCATTTGTGCTCTTAACACCTTGCTGGTTCCTGTATGCAAATGATTCTTTATTCCTCGATTCAATCTGTTCAAATTATGATGGACTTGATGGGTTTTTTTTCAGTTATGTATGTGTATATATCCAGGCTATATTTTGAAATCCATGTTTTGCGAGCTAAGTCTCTTACTCTGTTAACTAGAAGCTAATGAGACTAAGGCTGAGTTTCAAACTTTACTACTTTAAGAAGTGATTATCAACAGTGATGAACAGCATTGTGCCTATGACAGCTGTGTCATAGTTACTCATGGTCATTATTATAGTTATATATATATATATATACTACTGCATGCATCACAGCACCTGAAAGGACTGTAAAATATTAGACTTTGCTACTGTTCATTTACATGGGTAAGCTATAGAAATATAGTCAGTATATGGGGAACCCTGAACTCTGAAGTGTGGCTTATAACCTGCCTTGGAGTAATACTGTTGATATACTGTATATGATTGTGTTTGATTTGCTGTTGTAGACTAGTATGCAAAGACTTGCTCTGGTGATTATGTGGAGCTGCTTGTAGCTTACTCCTTTGGCATGCTGGTGCTTTTTCAGTCCTGCTATCATTAGACACATGCAGCCTAAGTTTCCTTTGGTCTTAGACTCGCTCTGGAAATCTTCTGATTCACAACAAAAATGTGTCTTTTAGTGAAGACCACATTGTTAAATGTATTTATGAGCATCTTTCTGATGGCTATTCTTCTTCATTAGTATATTATATTCCATACTAATGAGCAATTAACATGTAAACAAGAAGAGAAATGTTTTCGTGTCCGTTTGTTTTTATTTGTCTTGGAAGGGTTTCGGTGTGAGTGAATGTGGTGATATTGCCATTCCCACTCTGTCAAACGTTGTTAAATAGCACTCGTAAAACTCAAGCGTCTGCAGCACAGGATGGCAGAAAGTTTACAATAAATGTCGGGATAAATCCATGAAAGACAGTGTTGCCAACTCTTCTCCAATGAAAGACACTAATGGCTGCTCAAAAACTAACTATAAGTCAACTAGATGATGCAATACATTCATTTACATATAAATGAAGTCAATGCATATTTTGATACTTTACTACATGAAAGAGAGAGAGTTTTTCTGAGTAGAGGCTGAGCTACGACTTGACTAAGCTTTGGAGATGTGACTGCTCAGTGAGCTGGAGGTTGAGAGAGACAACCTGTCACAAGCCGGCCCTCTCTTGTCTCCCAGCCAGCTGACTAACACCGATCCAATGAACCTCAGTTTTGTCAGCAGTAGTTCAACGTGCTGTTTACCCTGCAAATGTACAGCTAATTAGTTTGTGGTCATGGCCAAAGATAGTGGCTGTCCAGCTCAGCGCAGGCCTGTGGCAAGGATACTGGACACCAAGGACCTCCCTGTCTCTCCTATATTGCTTCCACTGGAGGAGAGAGGCGGTGTTTCTGCGGCCGCAACTGGCAAGTGGCTCAAAATTTGCTTTAGTCAAAACAGCCAAGTCTCCAGTGGCAAAATGAATTGAAAGTCCGACGTTGAACATTCTCACAGATATTCTTTAAAAACTGGAGGATTTGTCTGCGGATGCTTTTTAGAAATGAGATCAATAAGAGGTTCTGAAAAGTTGCTTTGTCTAGCCACAAAGTTGCCACATTGTCAACAGTGATGGAGAAGATTTAGAGCACAGCAGGTAGGTGGTATGCTTTGAGCAATACCTTTGCCATACAGATTTTTTTTTTTCACTCGCACTATTAGATTTGGCCTATTTTTCCCTACAAGTCAACGGGAAGAGCACTTCAATGATACATTTTCCAACAATGCTATGTAGGCATGTTTTATTTCATGGCAAATGGTCCATTTTGTAGCCATCATTTGAATATTTATGGTTACTCATGAATAATCTTCAGGTCCTGCTTCTCTACTTCACTAGAATATTGAGAATGTTTTTGCTCAAATGTTGATTTGATCTGTTGATTTGCCACTATGTTAGTGCAAATAACACCGTCTTGTGTGAAGGACTGCGAAGTAGTTGGCTTGCAATTACCAGTCCAGTAAATATTGAGTATAGGTAGCCAAAATCAAAATGAATTTAACTATGTGCTGCTTTAACCATGTTGCTCAGTCCACCTCTGGTCAATTCTGACTATTTCTACTTACTGCCCACTGAGACACTGCAAACCACCAATTTTTCAGCTGTAATGGCAACAATAGGGAGCGGGAAGGCTGTCATTCCTATAATGGCTGTGCCGTCATGAATATAATGGCTATGCAGTTATGTTTTATAGACAGGAAGGCCAAACATTCACAATGTGAGCAAGTACTAGCAGAGTGCAGCTAACTTGCTTGGGCTGAAACAGCCGCATTTCTACCTGTTTTTAAGATTATTTTTTGCTTTATTGCACAGTCTACAGCGGAGAGAGAGAGAGGGGGGGATGACATGCGACAAGGGTCTCAAGCTGGATTTGACCCCATGATGTCGCAGGTACATGGTACGCACCCTAACCAACTAAGCCACCAGGACACCCTATCACTTCTATCTTGTTGGTGTAAAATCTTTGATGTAGCATTTCCATGCCCACTTTTGACGGTGTTTACTTGCAACAGTCCTGCTGGGATGTGGTGTTTGTTGAAGTCGGACCCAGCGGTCTTGTCAAAGCTCAGTGTAAATTGACCCGGACAAAGGTCAAACATCAATAACGTCAATACGTCAACTGTCAGTAATTAATGTTACCTTGAATTTAGGACAGCTAATGATTTGGGAATAAAATAGGTCATCACTGGTAGCTACTTGCTAGCACCAACACTAGTTCCTGAGCTGCCGCAGGTTGTAAGGGATGATGTACAGCGAGATGGTCATTATCGCAAAATAAGCCCAGATGCGAATTGCACTAATGACCGTCTCCCTGTACATTATCCTGCTTATTACACAAAATATAGATTTAAAATTATTTAATCACAAGCTGAAGTACTTTACAAGCTTCTGCCAAAAAAGAAATGTTCCAGCAGGACAGCAACTATATAAACGTCTGTAGCTGGCATCTATGGCTACACTGTAGCACAACTGTAACCATTAAAAAATAACAACGCACACAAAGCCACTAAGTTTGACATTCAGTCTCTAACCAGCAACCAACAGTTCTCTGAATAAATTGAGTAATATTGGCAAAACCTTACATGTTTCTAAACTTGATCTAAAAGACATTGCTCCTTAACTACTGCAGAAATTAAGGAGTAACGTCTTTTAGAAATCAACAAAATCCACAAGACGTCTTGACTGCAGAGTGGTATGATTAGATGTGAAACAACTGCTATGTGAAAGAGCTGCCTGTTTTTCATAAATAAATATATGACATTTTTATTTGGTAGGATCGGCCCCTTGAGATGTCGCATCTCGTTTTCAAGATAAATAACAGACCTCAAAATGCGTTCATTGGCCAATCAGAATTGAGTATTCAAAAAAGCTGTGTGATAAAGCTCAATAGCATCCTCTAGCTGGTCGCAAAGATTCGGTTAACGCTTGCAAGGCAGTTATCTAGTTAGTTTTGGAATACTTTCTACCTCACAACAACAGCACAAACAGATAAAGTAAATAACACACTGAATACACAGGCCCAATACTACTCTAATATATTAAGGGCTTGCACTATATAATGTTCCTGCTATAGCTCTAAAAATTAGACCAAATTAGAATGCCACACTATTCAGTAACCATGTTAATGACTGGAGCGGGCGTCTAATAGCACTGGAAGAAGCCACTTTGTGCCTGAGCTGATCATGCAATTGCAAATCCTAATTGTTTGCATACATATTGAATTGTTGGTGAGGCCATGTAAATTAGAGGTAGCGCTCGATTCAGCAACACTTTGCAACATCAGCATCACAATTATCGTGGAACAAATGAGATATTTTGAAAGGTGTCGGTAAGTGTAATCAGTGTGGCTATTCAGCAAGACTGCCATCACTACTGCCAGACGCACGCAACGTTGCCAACAAGTCAGAGGGTAGTCCATCCAAGAATATCTCTTCCAACTTTTGGAAGATGAATTCCTTTGGAGGTACCATCTGTCTGTCTGTCGCCTGTGTGCCATACACTTGGGTTAAACCAAATTATTGCAGCAGGCAGTGTCTCAAGCCTCTCCAATTCCTTCTTTATATAGATCCTCATCGTCCTGTTTTGTTTCTCCTCTGTGAAATGCTCCTCTGTGGGAGTCTGCCATAGGCTACTCCCTCCAAATTTACCTTCAATTTGGTATTCATGCACCTGGGATTGTTTTATGAAGTGCAATGGCAATGCGTCTGGTTGGAACAGATGCACAGGGACTGGTCAATATCATCCTCTGAAATCCTTCCATGATCAAATGCGGATGCTTGAATGTTAGTTTAGCGAATCAAAAGTGATTAAACCAAGTGGGACCGAGGAACAGCCGCCTCCCAGAACTGTCCCACTGTTACCATGAGGTTGGCTCGTGGCTGGACAGGACATTTACTTTAGGAAGGCTTGATTTTTGAATGGATGCAAATTATGGCACAGACCATAGTAACAGGATGATCCAGAAAAAATATAAAAATTTGACCCATTTTGCTTGGTTGCACTATCTCCATTTTCCTTTCTAGATCATGCCCTAAAGGGCATGAAAGGAGCAGTGGAAGCAGATATGAGCTGTTGCCAATTTATTACAACCCTCCCTTTTTATATACAGTAACTGATACCTCTAAACCACAATATTTCTATTTTACATTTTCAGTTTTAGTGCAAGTGTATTCATTTCAGGTGAGTTGTTATACCATCCAACAGCTTTTACCAACTTAATGACAGATTCATGGGCAGACACTGTGGGAGGCATTTGCTGCGCAAATAATATGCAATAATTCAGAGTGTCTACATGCCTTTGCAGATCAGTCAATGGAAACCAGGCTATGGAGGGGAGGGGAGGTTGAGGTTATCACAGTCTTCAGCTTTACTGGAACTCGCCTGACCAACTTTCCAATCACGTCATTTAGCCCCAATCCAGCATTTTTGGATTATGATAAAAAATTGGAGTATATTCTCATTGATTATTACAGCATTATCTTGCAGATAGATTTTGAATTAGAATAGAAAGATTTTGCATCTTTGTTGATGCAACTGTAACTCAAAGTAGCCTTTTGTACCCTAATAATTACACATTACAAGTGCAAATGTTATTAGAGAGGTGTTGCAGTTGTAGCCTAAACTAATATTTTGCAGCTTCAAAATGCACTTTGTTCTTGTATGAAGACCTGCGCCAATCAATGCCCAATCTCTATGTCTTTTGATGGTGTGTCTTCCCCCTTTGTTTAAATTTATATTCCGGACTGGGCCTTCAAACCAGAGCTCACAGCTTACATCTGACTGCCAGCCATTCACTGACACCAACATGCATCTTCAATCAAGTGGTCTGGCAAAATGCAAATAGTCGATTGTAATGTTCTACAGGCCTAATTATTTCTCCAGCCGTGCCATCGACAGAGAAAAAAATGTGTCAAATACTTGTTGGGCACATAATGCACAATAAAACACCAAAGTGGCGCGGTGAGATTTGCCAGACCGATGATGAACAGCATAGTGGCAGTCCGCTTACATCAATCAAGGCTCACCTACCGGATAGTCCTTTGCATTTCCACGCTTTCTCTCCACTGTGTTTGATGCAAAGTCCCTCAGATTTTGGCCGCCCTTTTTTTTCGCAAGGATCCTCCGATGTCCTCCAGAGACAGGTGTGACCACAACCTCGCCTTGTTGTATTCCCATATGTTGTCGCCAGTGCAATTATGAATGCTCGAGTTCATCAGTCACTGAATAGCCCGCGATCATGTGCTGCCAGCTCCTTTCTCTGCCTCCTCTCTGTAACTGCTCCCTCCGCCCGATTATCTCCCCGCTGCGGCACTGGCTATGGTAATACAGATAAATAAAACGTGCTTGACATGTTGGCGAACTTGTGCCTTAAATTATGGTAATTAGTCGTCGGGCCGATCCTTGCCTGTTCATCCGTGCACCTCTGCAAATATGCTCGCTCTCAGCTGTCCGCTATTTGCAGTGAATAAATCGCCCTGAGCCGCTGAAACGTGTTTTATTCTGTGAAATTTCTCCCCATCTGCCAGCTGACGCTCGAGAATCACAGAGGATGAGAGGAGAGGAGCGAGAGGCTGAGGCGTAAAGGATGGAGAGGTTTAAAGGAGAGCGAGTCGGCTAAAACACATTTGGGAAAGACTTTTCTCTATATGTCCTTTGAATAACAGTGAGGACGGCGCATATTTTCCCAAATCCCTATCTCTCTCAGTGTCTCTCTCTCTCTCTCTCTCTCTCTCTCTCTCTCTCACACACACACACACACACTCCTTTCGCTGTCTCTCAGCTGTTCGTTGTGTTTATTCATTGAAAGTGTAGGGTATTTCAGAGAAAGACAGCAAAGATCAATATATGTTATAAATGCAGATTCAACCAAATTATCTATCTATCTAGCTATCTATCTATCTATATATCTATCTATCTATCTATCTAGGCTATATGTCTGTCTATCTACCCAGTGAGCAATTTTACAATGATAGCCGTTTAAAAGATTTAGGCTAAAATGAGGCTACATAGTGTTTAAAAGTGAAAGTTAGTCTATGTCTATAGACTATGTCCTCTGAGATAAATTACAAAAATAATGCATTATCTTGTACTTCTCTGGTGCACATTTTTTTTTAATATTTACAGCAGTTTATGCATTGCTTGAAAATGCAGTCAGTTATTTAGTGCTTGGTCTAACACTGGGCTATACATTGCCAAAAAAAATCCTGGGCTATATGAGAGCTGTAACATAGATGCAACATTGAAATGATGTCCAGTGCTCAGTGGCTATCTATGCAAATGCATGTTAGTCTCCTCCATTCACCACACCTGCAGTGTGTTTGTCTAGAGCTTCAACCTTGTGAATGAATAACATGATAACATCAGCACCCAGGAGTATGTGTAATTGAGTCGTCCTGCATGTCATTTTTTAAACCCAGAACAATTTTCCAGAGACTTTAGCCTGGCTGGTCTGAGTCACTCCCCCTTTGTCAGACTGATGGATGTTGTTTTTTAATCAGGGCTCCAGTCTGATCTGCGCAGCATGCTGTGCACTTTATGATTCCATGCAACCATGGCAGAGCCTCAGCAGAGTGTTCAAGGTGGTCCTCAGATTGGTTGGACATCTGTTCCTGTCCCCTGAGTGGACTGGACCGTAGTTCGCTGTGGGTTGAACCTAGCGGCAGGAGGACTGTGTTGTGAACCCCACCGGTGGGGTTGAGCTCAGACCAGCTGCTTACATTCGAGTTGTGCATCAACAACCGACTCTTGTCAGCAGCAGAGTTGTTCATGAATGAGCCGTTGTGATTAGAGGTGGCATAATTTTAGCCTTGCTTTCCCTGCATATGCGCATGTTAATGTACAAAATGTGCTGTCTCTAAAGTGTTGGTGTTGTTCTATGTTCATTGATCGTACGCCATGAAAAGTCAGGCTTGTGAGTTGTGTAGAAAAGCATAATTTTCTACCTATCATAAGGCAAAATTGTAAGTAAAGATCTGTGGCAATAATTACAATGCAGGGCATCAGCATACAACATTAATGATTCAGCAGGACCTTGTTGAAAAATGCAGCTTCTCATTGTTTTATATGGCAGCATGCACTCTGGTGCTCGCGGTGCATTTTCTCCTCCATGTGATGTGCTTTTGTGCACATTAAATTAAAGTCGTTCTGTTTTGCTCACAGGAAAGTCACAAGGAACAATCAACATTGAGACTGTTATAGCATATGGCAAAAATGATTATCATTCTTAGCCGTGTTTGAACACAGGGCTGCAGACATTGGGGGTTTCATGTGAGTAGTGTACAAGTGTAACTCTCATCAGTGAGGGATGAAGCTAGAACATAAGGCAAAGGAGGCATGTAACGTCAACTTAATCTATTTGAGTTGCTCTGTTTCTCAGCGGTGTGACATGCCTCATCTCTTTGCATGAGGCTAATATCATAATCAGGCATGTATGGTCTGATAAATGATCCTAAATCTGAATGACGTGTTGTCCTGATAATTAATTATTGAGCAGCAACACTCTAACCTTTACGTCAAGCTGTAGGCTGGTTGCAGCTATCAGAGTTGTGGTTGCTTATCAGAGGTGCAGTAATTGCCTCTGACAAACTGTAATAGACACCAGTGCTGAGCTGAGAGAACGTCCATGCTCCTCAGACGTGTACTACTGGAAATATATTGCACCATCAGAGGAAAGGACGTGAAGGAGACCAAGAATAGCTGCGGGTCATTATGCGTGTGCAAGTCATTGATAAAGGCCAATCACTGCTCGAGGCACACTGGCCGGGCGACTCGTATCCGTGCCAATTGGCTCTGCAGGCCAGCTGTTGATTTTTACATCTGCTGCAGAATCAGCTGCTAAGGTGCCCCAAGCTTTATGGACTCTGTCTTTTTCTGTTATATGGCCGTTTGGGCCATATGTGATAAAACCCGCAGAGGACTCGGCCAATTGTATTGAACTGGATGATGTCAGAAACCTTCCCTGAGTTGTATGATTGATGTGGGTGTTGCATTCACATGTTCAAATGCTTTTATTAGTTTTTGCTGGTTTTCCTTATATAGGCTAATTTTGTTTTTTGCTGTTCTCTTGCTGGGGATGTTCCTGTCCTTGAAGGCCTAACTGGCTCTTGTAACTGGCTCTCGTTAAAGCCAGCTGGTAAGATGGTTTTGTGGCTGATGAGCAACTGTGGAATGTGCATTGCCATTTAATGTGGCTTTTTATCGTGCTTTCGGTCATTATGTAATTTTGCAAGAAGGCTGCAAGTTGAATGAGAGCGTGAGTATTGCCTGATCTTCAGATCAAAATGCACAAGATCCAACGGCTCAAGCACGTTAACGCATGTCTAAACAAAGGATCAATGAATTGTTGTGAGATGGACACCTGCAGGCAGCTCAGAGGGAGCCAGTAAGTAAACTGGCCCTGTTGCAGTCTGCAGTAGTTCAGAGTAATAGGCTATATTATCGTGGTTTACAATATGTTGCAGTCCTTTATTAAGCTAAGCTGTGATCTGCAGTATGTTGATTCATATTGTCCAGATGTTGATTAATATTGTGCAACAACTTTCGGTATGGAAAGCTGGAATACATTTGGAGGTAAATTGCAAGTCCATGGTCCACCAGATTTTGAAAGTCACCTTTCTGTCCCAGTTTGTAGGAGTGCACACCATCCAGGCTTCAGCAAGAGGAACGAATCTAATATCTGACCTCCCATGTGACATCTTGTACCTCTTTTCTCTCTCTCCCACTGCCACCATTCTCCATCTATGCTGCATTTCTTTCCTTATCCTCCCTCTCCATGGCGTCTCAGTGGGAGTGGGATTGTAATTACGCAGTCAGACGGTGTTTACAGACGCAAAAGCGCCTTAATTTATTCCAACAGTTAGCAGTAATTCCCCACTTTAATTTATAGCTCCTCCACCCATTGGGAAAAGGGAGAGAAGCAGATAGTGAGAACGAGGGGGAGAGAGAAGGAGCATATGGACATTATATTATAGAATACAGTTGACTGCAACTTCTACAAGGCGTACAAGCACGGAAAAAACACAAGCACTGGTTTTACTGCACAATTTGGATTTTTTTCCTTTAAACCTGCTTCATAATGGAAGGCATGCAAAGAACTAGAACAAATATTTTCATGGCTGTTATTTGTATCTGAAAACTTTTTGCAATATTACATTATTATTAGCCATCATTATCATTATGTCCTGTGCAAATAGCCACAGCAGATGGCCAGCAATGATATTTGTGTCAGGTGAGGTCGTAAGCCAGGTGTGCCTCCAAAGACACAGGAGTGAATGGTACTTTACTTTGTCTTTACTTTTCTATCTTGAGTAACAGTTCACCACTAACCAATATATTTACACTATTACACTCATCTTCCTTAAAGGGATTTTCAGC
This sequence comes from Centroberyx affinis, assembly GCF_046629955.1. Lineage (NCBI taxonomy): Eukaryota > Metazoa > Chordata > Actinopteri > Beryciformes > Berycidae > Centroberyx > Centroberyx affinis. The sequence continues at coordinate 128,079 of NW_027280495.1, read as the reverse complement.
CTGTTCTGAATGTGATTTATGAACAGAGAGTCTTTTCAGGCCATCCAAAAAGCCCAGGCTCCAGTGTTTTCTTAACTCATAAGCAACACCAAAGCTGTGAAAACTGGCGAGAAAACGGCCATCGACTCCACTCTTACTCCGATGCTGAAGGCCAGCCCCAAAACAGCTACAAGGGTTCTTATTGACTGTGTTTTCGAAACCATGTGAGGCAAAGATACGAAACCTTAATGACTAGACCAAAACACTTGTCAAGATACCCAAGAAAGACAGCCTCCGGTACTGTGACAACTGATGCGGTAACACTCTTCTCCTTCCCTGACAAGAAACTGCAGAATTGATCCAGCTGTTGACAACAACCTAAAACAGGAGCAAGCCAGATTCAGGAAACAAAGAGAAAGCATGGACGAAATCTTTGAATGATTGAATAGTTAAAGATATATTCAAGAAAGCGTTTGACAATATGCATACTGTGACACGCTATAGAAGATCCTGCAGTCTTATTGAATCTGCTCAAAGATTTTCACACTGATAGTGACAGTTTTGCAGCCACTTGGATGCAGTGTCAAAACAAGGCTGTATCCTCTCCTCCATTTTCTTCTCCATTTTCTTCCTGCTTGACATCAACTCCATCAAGCACAAAACAACAGCTGATAAACCTAAGGGCTTCTCCCAACTAGATGATCCAGATTTACAATCAATTGAAGTTCTCAGAGAAAGCAAATTAAATTGAGTGCAACAGTAGAATAAGCTTAAATTCCTGGATCGCTGCAACATTACAGTCAACCATTAGTAGCACCATTAGTGGGAGTGCAAGGGTCAAAGCTGCAGGGGCTTGACAATAAATGTAACAAATCTTCCTGATAGAGAAACACTAGATAACGAAACAAGGCATTTTGAGTTCAAGTAGAAGAAGAAGATATGGAGGAGGTAGAAATGATTCAGAAGAGAGAGGATGGTAGTGGGGAAGGAGACACGAAATGTTCCGAACAGAACAGAAAATCAGGAGTGACACTGCTGTCCTGACTGGGGATGGGAAGCTCATTCCACCAATGGGGAGCCAGGGATGCGAAGAGCTGACACCGGGTGGAGCAATGGCTACTTTGACCACAGGGAAGAGAGAGCTAAGCAAGAGTAAGCTGGACTCAAAGTCAAAAATCATCCATGTGCAGTTCAACAAATCAGCTGCATCTGTCACTGTCAGTAGTGAAGCTACACAAGATTGTAAAAGACTTGGCATGTTGGGCAAGTCTCATTAGTAATAGCGGACCACAAAAGCACATCAAGTTTCAAGTTTATTTTCCATTAAAAATGCATTGGAATTCTTGATCACAAGCCTCACATCATTCAAGCAAAAAACACATAAGAGACAGGGTAAAAAAAAGGACAAAGACACATAAGAAACAAAATACAAGCATGATAAAACATAAAACGTGCAGCAGTACATGCATTTTCGGCAAAGTGCGATAGTTGCTGTAGTTAGTAAAGTGCAGCAGTGCTACTCATTTAAAAACTGGACAGCCTCTGGGTAAAAACTGTTTATAAGTCTGTTTGTGAGAATTCTTTGCTTTACCCGTCGATCTGGGCAGCGCTCCCATTGCTCATCGTTGCTAGATGAAGGAGACAACAGCAAGTTTGTACAGCTTAGACTGAACTCTACAACAGCAATGTTAAGTCTGTGTTTCCATATGGGTTTTAGTGCAGGTGGGTTTAAAGGAGGCCATGAATATAATCAATGCCTTCTACAAAGGATGCCTCACAATGGATGCCTCAGGAACATATTTAAAATCATATTTAAGCCTCTCTATACAGTAAACTATGTTGATAAACAGATCAGAAATTGATTTGAATGTACCGCCTGTGAGTAGAAATGTTTTACCCTCATTTAGTTGCACAGGCATGCATCAGAAATTATGTTGTTTCCTTTGAGGAATTGGGTGAACTCAGAAACTTGATGATTCCTCTAATAGCCCATATGCAACAAACAGACCTTGCAGCACCTCAATAGTATTGTTGGACGTGACTGATGTCATTGGAAATACTTCCAGCCATTGAAATCCTGTCTATGACCATTAAATGTACTATTTGTCTTTATGGTAACAAATCCCATTAATGAGAAAACAGAAACCCTGGAGAACACACTGCAGCCATTACATTCCTATTTGATGCAGTGTCATTACAAATGCCACTTGGTCTTTTACCTTAAGTGCCTTACAGTGCCATGACTACATACATCCTTAGCATGGGTGGCCCAGTGGGAAGTGAACGCCTTGCTCTGGCAGTGTCGGTGTCAAAACCTGGAGTTGTTTTGTGTCCTTATCTAGTGTGCAATTAGATGACTGCAGTCAGTTGTCACCCTCTTCATGAGGGTGAAGTGGGTTTTTAGCAAAGCGAACGCTAGACAACACGTTCAAACAGAGGACTCAGTCAGAATCATAACACCAGAGTTGGATCTATGTGCCCAGGATTTAGATTAATGGAAACATATGGAGTATGAAAAGTGTTTGGACGCTTTCTTGCCTCTAAAAGACACCATGTGCCACTCATGTGTGTCATAAGATCCTGTAATCATGTTTTGGTTTGAGTGAAAACAACTTTTTCCTCCATTTGTTAACATCTGGGAATTGCTGGAAAAAAGGTAGAAATCATTGCAGAAAGCATCCCCCAAAAGCCTCAAGACTTGAGACTGGAATACAATTCTTCATAAAATGTCATACAATGATTTGTGGTTAATAAATTTACATTCTGAAAAAACTTGCATCAGTAGGCCATTTGGCGATCAGGCAGTAACCACCTTTACTATAAATAGCTCAAAGCCGCCCACATCTTCAACATACTTAGATATTCTGAATGGCTAAGGTATAAAGATTAAAGAATTGAAGTTGCAATTTCCCTACCTGTCACAATATCCAATTTTAGACAGTGAGGTAAAACTGAAAAAAAAAAAAAACTGCATGTTACATTCAAAGGACTCCCAAAAACTGCTGCAATACCACATTCATATGAAAGCAAGGAACCATATGACTCTCAGCTTCCAAACCCTGTCCCCATTCTATAAAGCATCCAACTATAGAATAAACATGATCAATCTCTCTCTCTCTCTCTCTCTCTCTCTCTCTCTCTCTCTCTCTCTCTCTCTCTCTCTCTCTCTCTCTCTCTCTCGCTTCCTGCGACCTTCTTTCTATTAATATAAGGTATAGGTGACAAGTAAAACAAACACTGGTTGGGTAAACCAGGCCAATCAATGCTATAAACAGGAGTGAAAAGAGTTTGCAAATAAGCCTCTGTGGCAGCTGAGAAAAGGTGAAAAGGGGGAAATGAAGGAAGCAAGGAAGGAGTTAATTTTTCATTTTAGTTTTTTTTTTTTTTTTTTCATTTACTTTAATATTTCCTTTTACCGTTCATGCAATCAACAAACCACCCAATAAACACCACCCATTTCAGTACTATCACAGTCATTTCGTAATGCAACAGTCTCAGGCGGTGACCGAGGCAAGGAGCCGAGCCAAATCACTCATCTAATCCTGAATCCGAACAATTGACTTGAGCGTTTGATTTACACGTAGAAATGAGATGACCTGTTAACTTATAATTCCTAACTGCTCAGTATATTTCCTTTCTCCTTGTGTGTAATTTAATCGTATTTATAAAAGTGATGTTGGTCTAATCTATTATGTCTGTCCTTGTTTCTCCTACTTCACTAAATACTCCTGGGATCTTTATTCTGCCGCAGTTGCTGGGGAAGAGGAATTATTGTCACGCTGGGGTGCTTCAGATTGCAGTGGGGGTTACTGTTGAGAGTCACTACTCATTTTATTTTGCCATTTACAGTGACATTATTCCACCGGGACTCATGAGGCACAAGCAAAAGGTTTAAATAACATATTTACAGAAGCACAAATTCTTAAATCCACATCCTAACCATCATTTGTTCCCCCGCAGAGAAAGATGTGAAGCAATGTTGGCATGGCTTCAGGTCGGAGCAAGTCCACACAGCGGGGCGAGCGAGGTAGAGGGGAAGTGGTGGGGAGGGTGAGAGAGACTCAGGGTGAGGCAGAGCAGATGTTTGGGCGCAGCATTACCCCACCCTTTATGTCTGAGTTTCAGCAGCAGTGCTTACTAGATGAGAGGCTGAGTTATTCTCAGCACAAAGCTCATCCCCCACAACCTCCAAAGACATGCTAAATTACTAATCAAGGATTCCTCGTTGATGATTCCCAATTAAAGATCTAATTTTCCACACCACTGGCTTGACTTACTCTGTCCCAGAGCATACGGCACAGAAATATTGGAAGTATAGGGAAGGGAGACAAAATTGCCACAGATGCATATTGTTGGAAGGTGTGCCTGTGCGTGGGTGCGTGCAAGCATGTGTGTGTGTGTGTTGAGAGGAAAGTCTGTCACCTGATAATTCTTGCAGCCGCTGCTCCACCCTGCCGCAGCTCTTCTTCAGACGCTACATATGGGGCCATGTACCAGCAAAGAGCAGTGCGGCTGTACAATAATCAAACACGTTCACAATCAAAGTGAAGAGATGCAGTTCCCTGCTGAACAATGGCCTGGGGCTTTTATCAGGAGAAAAAAAACTGAATAAAAACAGAATTGTTAATATTAAAAAAAGAAAAAAAAGGCAAGAAAGAAACAGAAATGGCTGTTGCTTGTTTGGTCCCTTTCTGGGCCTGCTGGCTTACCGATCAAACAAACAAACTCACAATTACAGTTTGAGCTCCTTTGAGTTCCAGTCCAGTACAAAAAACAGTAAATCCAGTACCCATGAGGTCTTTCTGCTGCCATGACCAGAGAGTAGCAGCTACATCCTGCTGAATCCAACACAAATATATGCTGTGGCTGTTAATAAGCTTCCTTGTTCAACCTGCTTAGCTTGATACATGAACATGTGGTGTGAAATGTAAACCTGGAAACCTTGAAAACATAAAGCAGACAAAAAAAAGAATTCATGTTCACAGATGGAAACACACATTAAATCAATATAAAAAATAAAGGTAGTGGATATTTTACTAGAAATGGTATTAATTGCTATTTTACCAACATTATGTCAAGTGTTACTGAAGAGTTATCTCTTCAGTGCTTGGTGAAGAACTTTGCCTCTTAACCTTGTTGAATGGATTTGCCATCACCATCATAACGTAAGAAATAGCTATCATGCAGTAACATGACCGATAGACTAACCTCAACTTTATTTATTTATTTAACTTTATTTTAGCTTGTAAAATAATGTTGGATTCATTGTCATCAATTCAGTGGCTATGATCTGGTGCCTGATACTGGTTGGATTCAGTTAGTTTGGACTGAGAGAATCCAGTGACAGCATGAGAGCAACAAAGAAATACAACTGAAAGAACAGATCACTCTGGAGTGAAATATGAGTGTAAACTGTGGCTCCGGCTCAATGCCTGGAACCCAAACTCCCAGTGCTAAAGGTCCAGGCCAACGAGGCAGCATCACTGATTCAGAGATGGCACTCATGTTATGCCAACTGCTATGCTGTGACAAAAGAGAAATAACAACCAACAACTTGTAAAAGTAAACATGCATTTAACATTTTGACATATTTTCAAATACTATTAAAAAAATCTAAAATAAATAATCTTCACATGTTATCGCTTTTTTTCTTGCATAGCAAAGTAGCTCTTGTTTTTAAGCCCTAATGTGGCTCTGTTTTACTGTAATTTTCAACTCCTGTGAGCCTGTTCCACAATTTAATTGCTTTACACCTTTGCCTAAGCTATTTGGATTTGGATAATAGGAATTCAGGAGAAACCTATCCAGGGTACCTTTATAACTTCTGTAATATGTGTGAATTTTCTCCCTTATCTCATGTTCAGACGTACAAGTTTGATGTTTGGCCTGGGCAGCGATGAAACAGCCCCAACTTCAAGTGGAGCGGTTGACAATAAATGAAAAGAGAACAGCCGATAATAAACATGCACTACTAGTCAGAAGTTCGGACACACCTGATTGAATGTACTATGTTTTTCATTATCATAAAGCCATTGTGATCTAAAGGCTTATGCGTAAAGGCTTGAAATTTGTTTCTTAGCCAAATATAAATAGTAAAGTTGATGCCTATGTATGAAGCCTTTGCCTTTCCATCAAGGCAAAGGGCGGCTACTTTAAAGAATCTAAAATATAAAATAGTTTTGATTTGTTTAACACATTTGTGTTATTTTATAGTTTTGATGCCTTTACTATTATTCTAAAATGTGAAAAATAGTAAAAAATAAAGACAATTTTTTGACTGGTAGTGCATTTCATGAAGCCTAACCTACATGGCAGAAGGACAGCAACAGATCACACACATTGGATGCTAATCTGTTGATTTAATGGAGGAAATGAGGCTTGAGTTGTGGGAGAGAGAAATGTTCTGCACCCTTAAAACTATATGAAGACAGTCTTCAGTGCCCTATTCCTGCTCCTCTGGTCTGACGGAGCACATTCAGTGCCACAGACAGCACTCTTTCGCCCAGCATGGGCCACCGGGGAGAGTAACAGAGGGCTGGTATCGATCCGGTGATCTGCTCTGCATGTGGGAGGGGAGTCGCAAGTGCACCGCATTCCTTTATTTCCACTAACCTGCATGAAGTTGTTTCATAACAGAAGGAGCCGGCGAGGCCTCAGAGTTTGCCAGGACCCCAGGAGGTCAGAGCTACCTCCAGCTCCCCGGTGCAATAAATGGCTTCATGCCAGACAGTCAGAACAGTTTGTGATTGTTGGGAAGTGGTTTGCTCTCTGTTGATTTTCTGTCAGACCTTTCTCATCTCCCGGTATTTGGCCCAGTGTGGCGTCTGCCTGAACCCCCACAAAGTTACCAGTGACCAAAAAGATTGTTCGTGTCACTTATCACCCTTCCCGCAGGGTTGAATAGCATTTCTCAAATCTATTTTCTTCTTCAGTCAGGAGCAACATTTTGATAATAGTTTAAAAGCGTCGAGCGGTTGCAGTTACAGTCTTCTTTTCTGGATCTTTTACTTTAGCAAGCAAGCTAGCGACTGAACATACTGAATAATAAAACGTGTTTTCATCCACAATTTGGGAAAGTGATCCACACATGAGGCGCGTGCCTCTGTTTGTATTATCTATCACACCGAGATGCAAGGAAGCCCAGGAACAATACATGGAAATAATTGTGAGGCAAGGCATGAGGAGGAGTTAAATAAGTAATGAAGCTGCACCACACAGATTTCTCGCTTAAACATGCATTATCACCTGCACCCCCCACCTCACCCCATCTCACTCCACACACACACACACACACACACCGGCCCAACTCTTCCTGCATCACAACCAGTGTATGAAGCATCCCAACGGTAATTATTATGCTTCGCTGTTCATGCACAAGGGCGAGGAATGCGTTCAATATATCCTTCAGCAGTTTGTGCTCGTTTCAGCACATGTGGCCCGTGAAAGCGTCGTTGCTGCGAGGGCCGAGTGATAGCTGCAGGCGCTCTGATGGCCATTGTATGTAACTATGCAAAGACCTCAGCAGAGAGCAACATAGGGACCGGTGATAAGAGCAGCACAGACTCCACAATGGAGTTGAATGTGTTGCCTTTGAAACGGTGGTCCTGAGTGTGCATGTCAGTCTTGCATGTGCCTGTAAAAGCACTCATGCATTAGAGGGGCTTGACCCAGATCACAGATAGACATAACAACGCATGACAGGTTGTCCTTTTGAATGCCCTGTATCCTAAAAAGCAGGCTGACCATTCACAGCCGCGATGTCTGATACTGAGTGAAACTGTCCCAATATTGAGTGCTTACATGTTAACCACGTTATTAACCACTACTTTCAGGTGTGGAAGAGTTGTGTGTTTGAGTTCAGACATGTAAACATTACATTCAAGCTCTTATTCCAGTTATACGAAGCCCTGACTCTGGGGATGTGCTGACTGTAAACCAGGAGGTCTGCTCAAGCACAGTTTCCATGGTATCTGTGGGCTTACTCAGAAGATTATATGTATTCATTATACATGGGATACATGGGCGCTTGCATAAGTGAGCATAATATGAAAGATGCATATGAACAGCTTATCCCAAAGACTTTAAAGACGTTCTTCACAAAAAAACAAGAACAGTGTATTATTCACATAATCTGACGTCCTGAAATTGGTAAACAGTTGGCACAAATGTGTTTGGTTTGAGTTATTCAGAGCTAATGAGTTCCTCCCAGTGGTGTCATATGGAGGACACTTGTTCTGTGTAGTGTGGTGGTGGATTTGGTAGAATATTTATATTTCCTAGTTCACAAAACTGTACATGACATCATGAATGGTCCTCCGACAATAAAAAAACATACTTCTACAACATTTACAGACAAGAAAAATTAGATTAATCTAATATGTCTTTCTGTATCCTGGATCTAACTCCTCAAGATGTAATTTAGTCTGTTTGCAATTATTAATATTGTGAGAGGTAGGAGGAACACGCTGGTAATGACAGCAGGTCCGCAGGGCAGCTAATAACGGAGGCTGGGCTACTCAATGTCTATGGAGGTATGCATGCTGAATAGTAAGAAATGTTCACTTTAAATACAGCTCAATGAAATGCTGAAAATGAAGAATTACAGTGGTGTTACTGTAAGTTTCAAAGGGGAATTATGTTAGGATCATATAGTTTTGAAGTAAGGAAGTAGATCTATATACTTAATACAGTGACACTGCCAAATATCTAAAGACTGTATCGAGAATCTTTTTGAGGGAATCAAACCCACTGAAGGCAGGGAAAAGATGGAGCTAAAATGTAGTCTAGTCTCTTTCAGCTGGATATGAGTTTATATCTGGGATACTTTGGCATGTTAACACACTCATTGAACTTGTCCATGATGGCTGATGTTGATTCCAGGACAGATGGGTTTATGTGTTGGTTAGTATTCATCTCTGTCCCTAGATCTGTTAACGTCTCTCCCTGTCTTTTCAAGTGTTTAACCTTGTCAGAGATAGGCTGGAATCCATTAAGGTCTACTGCTGTTTCCAGAAAGAGGTTGGGCATTACGGGCTCATTTAGGATGACTTCCATTTTTAATAAACTGCTTTCAGCCCTGCAGATCTGATAGTGAGGAAGGTGCACTTAACAATGCCAGAGAGACAGATATGACTCATAATTTATATGACACGAAAGGTTAGGAAATCATACCCACGCACCCTTCATTATTTTTCCCCCCTCCCTCACTTTGTTCTGCTCTTTCCTCTTCTTTGTGAATGCTCTTTTCACCTTGCACTCTCTAATTTAACGTATTTGACATGTCCAAAAAACTCTCTCGTCATCTTTTCAGCTCCTCCCTAAAGCTCTGCTGTGAAAGTGTTTATCATTATTTTCTAGCCTGGGATTATTTGTTAGTACACTGCACCACCCCTGCCAGCTGAATCTATATCAGTCCGAAAAGGCTTGTTAAGGTGGATTTGTTGGCAGAGAAATTGTCCTGTGGATATTAACATTAGTGGGTTTACATTTTTACAACACACTTACGTTATTACAGTAATATTAGCATCTGTATATAATTCTACAGGGGTGGCTAAATGCGTGAGAGGAAAGATAATGATAATTGCAGTTAGGGGTGTGAGGGTATAGGATAGCGTTGCAGTGGGACAGAGGGAGTGGGACAAAGGTCACGCCTCGCTCTCTCGCTCTCTCTCTCTCTCAAATGAACCAGAAATGAAGGGACGAGAATAAAGAGGAACGGGGTTAAAAGAAAAGTGAGGCGGGTGACGCGGATCGTGCCAGAGGGGAGGGCGAGGTTAATGGAATCGGTGGAGTAAAGTGTGGGGAATGGAGGGGGTTCAAATGGTATGTGAATTGAAAATGCCTTTTTAGCTGCTGAATCGATACACTGTTTCTCTGTTCTGAGAGCCTGTCAGTCGGGATGGGAGTTTAGCGAAGGCTCTTTAGTGTGGAGGTGAAAGGGTGTAGGGTGAAGAAAAACACTGGGTAAAGACCTTTCTATCTACTTTGAGTGGATTATAGACTCGATGTCAGCAATCACATTTCTTGTACAGTTGTGGTTAGGATCATTGTCACAATTTTGTTGATAAGAGCTATTTTGTCAAAATGAAATTTTAAAAAAGCCATCAGATATCCACCACTTTATTCATTTTTCTAAGTGTTTGGAGCTATAATACTAATCATTAACCAGGAGTGGAGGTAGAAGTGTGCATCACCAAAACAGACTTGATTGGAGTGCTTAACCAAAAACACTGAACTTAGAGGTAAAAAATTGCACATCCAAAAATAAAAGTAGTATGGCGTACTCACTTTTCACTTGAATGTATTGGCACACACACAATAATGCGTGTGAGCAATCATTAACCATTTGTGGTGAAAACCCTTGACTGTTTCTGTTAGTTGTCTTTCTAAACACAGTAGACTCCTCCTCATCTTTTCGGGTGTCAAGTCAAGTCAAGTCAATCCCTTCCTTACTGTACTGCATCCTCAGTCCGAGGCTGTTGTTCATTTGTGTTGACATATCCATGAGATATCTTGACTTCACTCTCTTTTCTTTTTGCAAAAATCACAATATGTCAACTCCATAGCAATCATCCCACTCAATTTAGCAGAGAAATATGTTCCTGGGTGAATATATGTCTTTATCCTCCCAATATCCCATGGGCAGACCCGCATAATTAGCTGAAAGCAGTGTATGTAACAGCGTGTGCACCCGCCGTATGAGTCAGGTTTCTCAGATCTATTCGCAGATGTTGACTGTTGCAAAATTAAAGTTGCTTGTGTAAATGTCACTGAGTGGGAGGAGGACAGAGGTAAAAGGGGACATACACGAAGGATCACTCTTACTACTTCTCCTCCACAAGGCAGCTGGCTAATGCAGTATTCAGCAACCCACAGAGCAATCTCATAAAGCATAAGGATGCTGACACTGTTGCCCACCAGCACACCACATACAGGGAGAGGGAGAGAGACACAGAGAAGAAGAGAGCGAGAGAGAGGGAGAGAGAGAGAGAGAGGTCTTGATAATTCACCCATTAGCTGGAAAAATAAACTTACATGTGATTTGTAAACAATACATGTATTGCACACTGTTTAATACTCTTTCTTGCTCAAAGATAGATGCAGCTTTAATTAACCCTGCTGAATCAGCAAGACCTCAGAAAAATGTTTTAGTAAGGCAACAGGTTGGCCTTGCATGTGGACACCCTCTCTGACTTCAGAGTGTCGCGTGAACCTTGGTTTGCTTTTTTTTCTCTCTAATCTGATAATACTGTACAGCACTGTGTGGAGCTTGTTAATAAAGTGGCCTCCTGTCCCTGAGCGCTCACAGGCCGATGTAAGATTTGCCACAAAATAGACCCCAGTATAAATTGTGACAGTTGGGCTTTTAACTATTCCTCTACTAAACTACAAGTTTAGTAGAGGAATGTAAGGCCACATCTGTATGTGTGGTCTGCTCTCCAAACTCTTCAGTAAGTGAATTAAACCAGTATTATGGTATTACTGGTTGATAGGCTACTTCAGCCGCCAGTGTGTGTGTGTGTGTGTGTGTGTGTGTGCGTGCGCGCTGCTGACTGAAGGCAGGAGACTCTGTCCTTGGGTCACTTCCAAGCCTGCAGATTGTAATTGATGGAATGGTTTTGAGTTAGTGTTTCATCCATATCCATCTATGTCATGCTCAATATATTACATTTTCCTATGCAAATCATCCACTCAGGGATTGTTTTGATTAATGGTTCAATGACACATTATAGCCATGTTATCCATTGGTTCTCAATTGCTCATTGTGGCTTTTGTGCTGTCAATGCCAAGCACCCTACTGACCCCCCGGTGGCGTGGAATTTATGGTGCAGGGCCCAAAACCACAGACGGGTTCAAAGATCACGACACATATCAGTGGACTAATAGAGCATTATGAGTCCTTAATGTGGACCATATTTTGGGCATAATATATATATTCACGTACCATGTATTTAATGGGCTATTAATACCATGTATTAATAGCCCATTAAATCTTTCATTACACGCTCTAATCAGTGAAACACTTCATATATATTTTTCTATATGGGACTTGCAGTGGACCAGCACTACAAGAGAAGCTATTCTCCCATATTGAACACAACTGCAGGTGTTTAGTGCTTTTTCAGTTTTTTCCCCATTCCTAACTGTGGTATTAGCTACATTATGCACTGTGCAGGCAGTTGGACACAGTAAAATTGTCAGTAAAGTCTGAAAGTGGTAAAATGGACTCACTTATACTCCGTAACCTGACGTTGCCAGTTTTTTATACAATAAGTAAAAGTAGCACATTTTAGCAGAATTTGTGATCCACAATTGTAAATATGTCACTTCTCAAAGGGACAAATACAAAGAGCCACTTTGGAAAAATGAACACTCTGTTGTTGTGGATACAAAATAGATTGATGGTCATACTGGAAAGATAAAAACTGATTTTCCAGCTTTATCGAGGTTGCAGGAATAACTCTTTACAAATCCAAAAGCACCATATAAATACAGTGTATCCCAATAAGAATTTGCGTCACAGTGCTCTGTCAACAGAGCTATATTTTATTGCACACAGTCTGTCATTACACCAGCTTTGATAGCTGTCATAGCTGTCATTCTAATTCTGTATGGCATTGTGCGTTGTGTGAGTGAACACTCACTATTCACAAAAGTCACGCCCCACTGAAAGTACAGCTCTTTGTAAAAGATGAAAACGATGTGGTGCTAATAACAGTGGGCAGCGCTGTAGCATGCAGCATGTAGAATATGGCAGTGCAGGAAAAAAAGCGAAGGGGTTTGATTAGCCGAGAGGCTCAGCAGGGGATTCATCTGCTGCCAACAATCAATGAGCGAGCTGCGGGGAATGCCGATCAGTTTTATTGGCTTCTCTTCTCCTTTGTGCTACCACATGCATCCAGAAATATATTGCCTTTTTGTGGATATTTTGTGCAATCACTATCACTATAGGTATAGAGTACTATTTGAGCTTTAACTATATAATAGTTCATAATAATTTGGTTGTGACAATGGAATACTTTAGTAACACCAGTGACAGCTGACAGCTTAGTAAAAAAGAAATCTAATATCAGGAATACATTTAAAATTAAACAAACTCTGTGTGCATATTGTTGTGTTTTGATTACACACTGAAAAACTTGCTCCCTTCCACAAAACAATATTTTTTTCCTTTATTTTTTCAGGATGGCAACCTGCAGCAAACATGCAGTGTTTTGTCAGGAAGGACACTGGAGATGAGTCTGGTTCTTGCATCTTTCATCTTCATGCATCTTTTATTTTAGCACCAAAGAATAATAAAACTATAACCAACACAAAACCAACACTGGTGCTTTGCTCAGTTAGTCAGTATCTATCAGTCTGTAAATGCGTCAAGGCTTCTCCTCCAGTCTGTTCAGTCCTTTGCAGGCTCTCAGTCTGCTGCTGCATGATCAGGATTGGGTTGTTTTGTGTCCTGTCCTGGGCAGTGTCTCCTTCTGTGTAATTTTGTGTCTTGTCCTGTGTAATGAGGGTCTTGTGTCATTAGGTGTCTTTTGTGTCCTGTTCTTTGTGTCCTGTCCTGTCCATTTCTGTGTTAATGCTTCAAAATTGCATGTGGTCTGATAAAACAATGCATCAATTAACAGTCTGAGTTTTTTTATCATCATGTAGCACATAATTTAGCAGGATGTATTTGCAGAATAATCATTTAATCCAATATTAGATGTTTTGAAAACATCACATACTGGAATTTCTTCTATACATATTCACCCAGGGCTACAGTGTTGTGGTAATGCCAAGGTTTCACATTATTTGCAGCTACAAATCGTCTGTCACAAGTGTAGTTGTGGGACTATCTGTTGGTTAGTCCATGAAAGCTGTAGTGGGATAATTTGTATGGCAGAATGTCATGATTAACTATCAAAAGCTTGTGGCAAGTTTAAAAATATTCCAGTAGCATTTTCATTACTGCTTAGAGCAGAGTGGATTTTATCAACAAGATGAAGGACGGCCATATCTGGGGTGTCATTTTTTTTTCACTCGACTGATGATCAGACAGGATGAAATGAGCTTCCAGATGCTCAGAATTCTGTTAAACACCCAATTTTGTAGAACCTTTGAAAAATATGCAGAGGCAGAAGGAGCGACAGACGACCGGACTGGAGGAGGGGAACTACTTTAACTACTTTAAGATCTAGCCAAATGACTTTCCAGCGATTCTGAGGCTACATATGTCAATGGATTGATAATTGAAGGACACAGCTTAGTCAGCAGAGGTGAACTAATCTTATCGTGATCAGCGGCTGAATTTCTCATCTTGGCAATTATATCTATGACTTCCTTCTTGGTAGGTGAATCAAACCATGTTAAGAGCCATCAGTGACTAATGTCCTTAGAAAGGGATGAGCCATCATAAGGGTCAGTATACTCTATGTACTACTGTGGAGATGTTGAGGAGTCTCTTCTCTTGTTTAGAAGCCGATTAATGACTTTCTATGTCGTTTTGATATTGATTGAGGCTTCATTGAACTTGTAAGAAAAGCATTTCTTTTTTGTTATTCTCAATAAATGGGTACATTTCAGAAAATATTTCAAATGGCTTCAATCAAAAAAAAAAGAGAAAAGGGAAAAAAAAAGGGAATTTCCTGGATAATTTACAGTGTTTGCACTTAGTCCCCATAGTTGCAATGTTATTTTACCTAAGAAACTAAACTACTGAACAATGTGAGGTTACGTTGTGCAGTTTATGGAACAACTTCAAATCACAACGTTGAGAGTACTCAGCCTAATGAGCACTTCAGCCACATAACCCATCCAGATAACATTGATCATAGGAACAAGATAACATTAATCATAGGAATAATTACAATACGGCATCCAAAGATAAAACACACAGCGATCTATTTAAAAGTAATGTTTATTTTGCACCAGATCTCATGAAACATTCTTGGTGCCAAAGATAAATTCCAAGTTATGACATAGTGCATCTCAATAAGATGGTATGCTCCAAAAACAAACAACAACAAATACATTACAAAAAATGAAAAATATCTCATTTATCACAAACTGATAACCAAATCGGAATATCAACACCAATAAAAGCACAGTTCCTGAAGTAAAATTTTGAATACTCTAAACACAAACAACCTGTTATCTTTAAAAAGACGAGGGGAGAAGGGGGTGGAGGGGGGGGCAACAACAACAACGACAAAAAATTATACAGTAACTTGCAATAATGCTTCATCTGGTACAGAAACGTAAATACATCCAATCTCCCAACACCACTCATGCCTCTCTCACACACCCACACATATAGTGCTGATATACAAACTAACAAGAGCCAATTTATCATGAATCCCATTACCACAGCATTATAAAATACATTAAAACCAATTACATGTAATAAATACCAGAGAAAGCACCTTTAAAGCTGAAATGTGTTTAATTGATCAACTGACTGTGCAACATCCATATAAAAAAAGATCCAATAAAAATATGATTAGTAGATCGGCGTGACTAATGTACAATGATTAAAACAATCATCAAAACACTACAATTTTTTTTTTCTTTTTTAAAATCAAGGATGTATATATACACAACGACTCTTCAACGGTGGAGTCTCTCACACTTTAAGATCCCACCGTAATGCAAAGGACTGTATTAAACTCATGATTAAGTGTCTCATACTTTATCATCATTTTAATTTGAGAATGAAAGAATGTCTTCAAACCAATTATGTAAACAAAGCCAGAATTGGGGCGATCTTGGCAGCGCAGGCGGCACTTTACTCAGGTTCTGAATTGGGCTGTCAATACATAATTTATTTGCCATTTAAGCGACAAACTGAGTGGCTTACTCTATTGGGAAGAGCTCCTTGTAACAATATTTCACTATACCAAATCAGATTGCATTGTGATAACCACATATGGTGCCGGTCTGGTAGGCCAATAGAAAACTGACATCCCCTGTCAAAATTCACATGCCTACGGCAAATGTTCACTCAAAATAACCAAAAGTTATTTTTCTCCAGTCTTCCTGCAAACACACTGTAAAGGGTAGCTCAGGCTGCGCTTGGTAGCATAAAAAACAATTTGAATGACATCTGCTAGCGAGCCCGAGCTACCAAAATGTAGAAAAAGTTCTTTTAGATCATCTTCACGACAGATTAGCATGCTAAAAATCTCAAAACAGGCACAATGATGCTAGTAAGTTACAGCAAGTACGACAAGAAAATCAGACCCCAGTCCTATTTCATCACTGCTTCTTTGTCTTTTGTCGCTTTTTCTACCATTGGCCATTTGGCTAGCACTGCCATCACCTCAACTCAAACTCCGACTGGTCAACTTGCACAACACTTGCCCATATTTTGTCACATCATGAAACGAGCTCTACACTGAGTTCAATGGGGTCTTTAACGTTGGTAGTGTATTACAGGTTCAACTGGTTTGCCAAAGACCGTGTGCCCTTTGGACTGAAGATCATCACTCACAGTTAAATTTGTTTCTAAATGAGAAGCTTTCCACTACAGCATCACTCTTTCTATCCAATATACTGTATAAGGTTATATAGATCCCAAACAATTCCCTCTCTGCTCAGTCCTTCCAGGAATTGCAGTTTTTTGATCTTCCGATTTACATTATTACCATTATCTGCAAATAGTGCAAACAATTGGATTTTTCACCAATCCACACAATTTATCTTCTTTTAAAAAAGAATATGGGTACCTCAATTACCTATGTCAGAGTCTTTGTGGGTGTCTAGCACAGCACTTATCACGCAGATCACTAAAATTTTGCCTACCGACTCAGTCAAGCATGACTGGATACAATCAAAGGATAAGTCTGCAAAATCCTGGAAGGACTGTCTTTTTGCTATGTGCAAATTTGTGTGTATTCACAACGGCTCAATTGTTACAGTCACTGCTTTGCTGTATATATGGCTTCTGCTCATTCATGGCTCCTTTTTCCCTTTATCCCTATATGGTCAGGCACTGCTCCCTACCCACTATAGTGAGAGTAGGTAAATATCTTATTTTTTAACTTTTAGTGTGTGATATCACCAAATCCTGGTGACTGAATACTGAATAAGTACTGAATATTCTGAAGGCCACAGATTATTATCCATATTAAAAGATATGACTCTAGACCTTTTTGTGATCCGTCTTCCATTCATTCAAGAAAAATACATGTTTGGTCTTGGGGAGAACACGGCGTGATGAATGAAACCAATTGCTTTGCTATGACAACACAAAATGGAATTCGGCTTTGTGTTGAAAACTTAAATACTCGACCAGTCTTTTGGTTTGTTCATAATTAAATTTATGGAACTGGGAGGCCATATCACTTCGGTCGGACATCATCAGCACATACCACTTTCCTCTTTGTTTCTCTCCTTTCGCTCCTCTTCTCCCCGCTCCCATTTAGGCTAGCTCTGCTTTGGGGTCACAGTTTGGTTTGGCTGTGCTTTGGATGCAGTTGCAGTTGCAGTTGCAGTTGCCGTTGCAGTTGCCGTTGCCGTTGCAGTTGCCGAGGAGGAGGATGTGGATGAAGAGGAGGAGGAAGAGGACGAACTCCACCGGGTCTCCACACCTGTACTTGTCATCTTGAGCTTTCGGCGCTTTGCCAGGGGAGCGTTGTCGACGCTCTTCAAAAAGAAGCCTTCTCTCTTCCCACGGTTGAAAGCCTGGTGTGGAGGGTAAACGACAAAAGAAGAGGAAAGGACGACAGGAAGAAATATATTAAGCGAATGCACATAACATCTGTTTCAAGAGCTTTGAGAAAATGTGGTTCACAATGCCATGCCTTACCTTGTAAGTGGCATTGACATAGGTGCGGACAGTAGGCCCACTGGACTCCAGCACATCTGGAGTGCACAGCGGAGTGGTGGACATGGAGGCTCCGCCCTGTAGCCAGCTGTTCTCTTTCAGGTCAGACAGCTTGAGACGGTTCTCTGGATCCACTGTCAGCAGGCCTAAAACCACAGAGGGACGGGGTAAGGTGTGGACCAATTACAAAGGCAAGGGAACAAGATGGGAGGCGTACAAGCTAAGAAGCAGAGTTGCAAAGGGGTGTGGAATAAAAACATTCCTAAATGACAAATTCTAAGAGCAATGGGAACTCCCTAAACCATCCCACTGTTACATTTACTGAAGTACACACGCCTCCAATCAGCCTTTAGAAGCTGAGGCCACCGTCCTGCGCATAAATGTGGAGCTGTTAATTAACATGCAGTGGTGCTGCACTACAAGCAAGGTCTCCTCACTTCAAGCTCACTGATTACAAATGCATACTTATTACATTCCCCAGCAGGGCAAGCAGAACCTCTCTGAGGAAGGGTTGAATATTGTGCAAAAAGTCATGTAGTGTGCCCCTAACAAAGAATGTTCAAATATACTATGCCATTTTGCTTCCCTTCTACAAAGCATTCGGTTTATTTCAACTGGTGTACCTTTCACAAGCTCTTTGGCCTCCTCCGACACGCCCTTCCACGCCTCACCAGCCAAAGAGAAGTCTCCCTCTTTTATCTTTTGCATGATATCAGCGGCGTACGATGAGGTCATCCCGCGCTGCTCACTCTGAAATGGCACCTGGCCTGACAGCATGGTGTACTGATTGAAAAACACACACACATTCTCATTACTATCACAATTATCCTAAGTCTGATGTGACAGAATCAGTGGTTTTAGTTAAAATTACCAGGATAACCCCAAGACTCCAGAGGTCGCAGGCTTTGTCATATCCTGCGCTCTCAAAGAGTTCGGGTGCAGCGTACTGCAGTGTGAAGCAAGGAGTCTGCAGGGGGGCGCTGCCTGCAGGGCACAGGCGGGCAAACCCAAAATCTATCACTTTCAGCGCTGAGTCTTCTCCCTCGTCTGCAAACAGCACGTTCTGCAAGGCAAACAGAGAGAACATCATTATCCCACCTTATTTTTCTTACCTTTCACACTCAGTCCGCATTTGCTTTTTGTATTTTACATGTGAGGTGCATTTTCAGGGATGAGGAGTGCGTCATTTAGGTCAGTGATTCTCGACCTTTTTCATATCAAGGACCCCTAATTTAGTGCACTTTAGGGCCACAGACCCCCGTTTGATGAGATGTTGTCTCTCGAACCCAAATCTGAGAATATTTTTATTGTCAGATATGATTTTGTCCAGAATTCCATGACTATCTCTACTGTAGGTAGAGAGATAACAGTGCAACTATGATCAAAATAGTCATTCTTCTACATTCTCTAATTGTGTTTAATTCTTGTAAATGAAATAATGGTGAAGTCTAATAATTCATCAGTTTATTGGGGAACTCCCTCAAGGACCCCTGCTGGTCCCTGGACCCCACGGTGAGAGCCACCGATTTAGCTATTAGGGTGGAGTCTAGTTACGTCAAGCGATAGCCCACCTCTGGTTTGAGGTCTCTGTGCACCACTCCAGCCTCGTGCATGAAGCTGACAGCGGAGACCAGACTCTGTAACAGCTGGCTGGCCTCCGCCTCGCCAAAGAGCTTCTTCCTCTTGATCCTTTCCAGCAGCTCCCCGCCTCGCAGGAGCTCCATCACCAAGTAGGTGTGGTACTGAGAGAGAGGAAGATACACAAAGGGGGGGGGGATAATGTGTTTTGTTGTTGCACATTACCCAAAGGGGAACATCGTCCATTTTAACAAATTTAATATTATTCAGAAGGATACACAACATGATTGATGAGACACTACTGTCTTCTCATGCAACAAAACAACTATGGGGCCGCGTCATCACGTAATATAAAACAATTGCCTTCCAATGGGAGAATAGGGGGGTATAGAATTGCAACAAAATTTACCATCTAAATAAACGTGTCACAATCTGAATCTCTTTTATGATTCAGCGCGGTAAAACCTTGCATGGATCTGGAGGGGATTTATCCATCTCCTTTGACAGCGCTCACATAAACAAAAATGAATACTGGAAATCAAACTAACTCAGAAAGGTAAGGCATTGTTTTTACGCGTTAAGAGTTTATTGTTCACATAAAAGAGATTCAGATTGTGACACAACGTTTATTTAGATCACAAATTTTGTTGCAATGCTATACTCCCTTCAATTTCACATTGGAAGGCGGGTGCTTTATACTGTGATGACAAGGCCCCCTAGTGGTTTTAGTGTGTGTTGTTGATCAATGCACAAGCATGAGCAGGCGGCAGTCAGTCATGTTGTATATCCTTCTGAATAATATTACATTTGTTAAAATGGCCGGTGTTCGACTTTAACATTCAGCATTGCAGAGTTTCCAGGCTTGCATTTTATGCCATGTCACTGGCTGTACATGTTCTATTCCTCTGCTGTACCTGGTCAGTGTAGACGTCGTACAGTTTGACAATGTTGGGGTGAGCCTCACATTGCCTCAAAGCAGCAATCTCCCTCTGGGTGTTTACTTCCATTCTAACGGAGCCAAAAGAGACATTAGAAGTTAACAAGAACATTCTGTGACTATCAAACAGTATAGTGATATAGTAACACATGTTAGAGCACACAGAAGCACAAACATGATGATTAATCACCTTGATTTAACAGTGACACACAGCGGTCTACCAAGATAGAGTACCAGTGCCTCCACTCACCTGCGGCTGACGATCTTGACGGCGTAATCGTGGCCACTTTGCTTGTGTCGGCATTTTCTGCACACAGAGAAGCTCCCCTCGCCCAGGGGTGGCCCCTGGAGACAAAGCTCATAGCTCTGAAAAAACTGGGACTCCTGAACAGAAAAAGGACAGGATTAGTCAAGCTCAAATTGACGGGGGAAATAACAATTCTTGTGCAACAGGATATGGCTCCCACCACTGCACTGTAAAGACTTTCAATAAATCAAATTTACTCTGGCATACGTCAACAAATATGTGACACAGCCTGGCAAATCAGCACTTGTGGACCTTGAAGAGTTTTATGTTTATGGGGTAGCATGTTTAGATCTATAAAAGGATGCATCTTGCACTTAAAGTCAAATAAAACATGAAAACATTGTGACCTTTTGCTGTGAAACTTTGGTGAATAAACTTGGCAGCTTTCTCTTCCCTTTCCTCTTTGTCCATCCTGCATGACCAACACACTGCTGAGCCCTTTTCAGATGCTTGTTTTACACATGTATAGATTGCATGAGGGCCTCAACTGAACACAAGCTAGTTGTGAAAGATTGTTTTTCTGAGAAAAAGCGAAAAACGGCCACTTACACCCCTAGCCAAAAACAGGGTGATGCAACTAACCTGGGTGAGCCAAAACACGTCACATTTTGTCCAGTCATCAATTTACCTAACCACTTGTTTGCACCAACATCCACGCTAGATCCATACCTCTAACATCGCACTCCGCTGGACAGAGGCTGAGCCTGGTCGATCAGCGCTGATCTGGGATTCTATGAAGTCCCCCATGACCGCGTTCTTGTTGAACAGGATGGAGGGAGCAATGAACGAGTAGCCCTAAAATTGCAGAGAAGAGATGTTGGGTCTCTCACAAGGCAGCCTGCTGTGACCGTGGAATTACTGTATTGTGCATTGAAGAGTTTCATTCCAAAACGCTATATATCCATTTCAGGGAAGAATAAATAAACAAATGCTACCTAAAATTCAGTCAATATTACACTCAAAAACAGAAAAACAGATCTAAATTTTAAGCAAAGGCATTAAGATGACTCAAAACTATAAACTATACTTTTTGAAATCACACTGTTCATTTGTCGTTAGTGAGGACTGACCTGGAACAGGCGGCCCGTGCTTGGGGGCGTACTGGCTGGGGAATAGACAGGATCCATCCCAGTAAACTCCTCAGCAAAGTTCCCCACATCAAGTTCACTCTTAAGCTCTGGTCTGAACGGGCTTGCCACCTTCTTTTCTGCCAGGTCAGCCCAGTTCAGTCCCTGTGTGAGGAAAAAAAGCAGATGGGAATAATGAGATAAGAGAGCTGTGTGCTGAGAGTTGTGTGTGTGTGTGTGTGTGTGTGTGTGTGTGTGTGTGTGTGTGTGTGTGTGTGTGTGTGTGTGTGTGTTTGGGGGCTTTTCTAATGGATGAGAGGAAAGAGAAGACAGGAACAGGAGCAGAGGATGGGAAGTGAGGTCAATAGCACCTTGAAGAAGGCATGTGCTTTGATGTCTTCAGCCCCTCGCGGCCCGGAGCCCAGTCTCCTGTGGGGATCTTTCACCAGCAGCTTCCTCAGCAGGTCCTGAGCGGTGGCTCCAATCATAGAGGGGAACGGGGGCTCACAGCGCAAAATACGTCTGTGGGGAAGGCAGAGGGAAAGGAAATAATGGGATGACTGCACATTATGTTAACATAGCACCCTCATAACGTATTACTGAATTCAAATTAGGCTGCGGGTTTTACTTTATGGAAAGGACACATCACATTTATTATTAACACAACTGTATTTTCTGCTGGCTGGATGAATAAGTGAAAGGAGCCTCCAGCACAATGGCTGGCATCATTTTCATGAATTGGAGAGTAATAAAGGTTAATCAAAGATGGGAATGGTACACAAGTGAGATGGAGAGGGAGCCGAGCCCTGCACTCACTTTGACACCTCGCTCTGGGAGTTTCTCTCTCCCTCCAAGGTAAACGGAGACGCTCCGGTCAGCAGCTCAAACATCAGGATCCCGAGACTCCACCAATCTACCGACTGAGGAAGGTGACAGGTGGAAATTACAACCTGGACTGTCTGTCCTGCTACTGACTGCCTTCTATCACCAAAATGGTTATAATCTCCTCTTTCATGTGTGAGTCACCAGACCTGCAGCATTTTCAATTTAAGCATATAGGTCCAAACGCTAAAGTGGATGGATCTCCCCGTCATCCTGAAACTTCAAAACCTGATCTTTACACTTTTACACATTTACACATCACCGTGTAGCTCCTGACACGTGACACCTTTAAATCTGTAACATTGACACAATGATTTGAACTCTGAAAATCAGTTCAATATTCTTTTTACCTTGCCGTGGCCCGACTTCCCCCTGATGATTTCTGGAGCCATGTACTCGATGGTGCCACAGAAAGAGTAGGTCCTTTCCTTCTGCATTGAGGGGAAAGGGAAGACACTGTATGTCTATAATGACAAATCTATGAATCAATTTATGATTCTGATGGCTACAACTGAGAAGACACATTCCATCACACACACACTTGAGAATGTCTGCATGCACACACATTCTGATGGTTAGAATTTGTTCGTGCATTTACACACCTCCTCTTCCAGAAACTCTTTGCTAAGCCCGAAATCTGTCAATACCACATGTCCTTCGCTGTCTAGAAGGATGTTTTCCAATTTGATGTCTCGGTACACAATCCCAAGCTGTACACAACACAGTGAATACTTATCAGTTACATACATGGTAAATGTAGTAAATTCTTAACAGGGCATCGGTAAACATTTACACAAGCAATGAAGACAACACTTAATGAGATATTCAATGTGAATGAGAAATTCATTAACAATTGGTTATTTCCATTTATCATGTCATCTTTTCAATATTTCTGAGTCCAAAACAATGTGTCAGAGCAAACAATTGCCCAGACAGTAACACAAAGTTCAGCATGAACCTTAGTGATAACATGACCTCAGCGAATGAGAATACCGCTCATCTCCAAAGATACTGTTGTTTTGCAAGTTTAATTTAAAGATATCCAGTGAAGTTTTAGCCATGGAGTAATTCGCAAAATGTGTATTGCTGGTGATTAATGTACAAGCTGCAAGGATCTATTATCTCCAAAAACTTTTGCCATGTTAATTTTTAAGATTGATTTTGCTGCTGTATTGTTTACAGCCATTTTCTGGTTTAAGATGTCATCTGCAAATTACATGCCCTCAGGAAACATTTTCATGGGCCGGCCAAGTAGTAACAACCTCTTCATTGGAATTAGAGTTATCCAACTTGCTAGATTCCAAGGGAGAATCTAGTTTGCTGGCCCACTAGTTATAAGTTATGGATTAATCAACAAAAAACTAAAGAGCATTCAAATGCCCTCAGCTCAACCTTGAAAATGTAGTTTTACCTCCCTTCCATATTGTGGTTAGTGCACATGCTGGGAAAACGCACGATAAATCACTTTTAATGCCACATTTTCTTCTTTGCCTCATTAGCTCCAAATTTACAACTGGTTGTCAAAAGTGTCATTGGGTATCTTTAATGATCTAGAGTGTTTTTCAGGCAGTAAAGTCAGAGTCCAGAGGCGGACGGAGGTTACAGGGTTGAGAGGAGAGACACCCACCTTGTGCAGGTGCTCCAAAGCCAGGATTATCTCCCCAATGTAAATCCGCACTGCCTCCTCACTGAAGTGATCCCGCTGGTACAAATGAGTGAACATCTCCCCTCCGCTCACATAGTCTATACACACAGACAGATACACAGGGCGCTTGAATAGACATATACAAACATCCATTATACACAAAAGGCCAACAGACAGACACACAAAGTAATAGACGCATACAGAAAACACCTATTCAGCACTTCAAGATTGAGACCAGAATACTCCACATTTGGGTCCAGTGACCCAGCGCTCACCCAGGATGAGATGCAGTTTGCTCTGCGTCTGAAAGGCATAGTGCAGGGTGACCAGGAAGGGAGACTGGCGGATGTGCTCCAGCACCTGCCTCTCAGTGCGAGTGTGTTCTGTCGTCTTTGCCTTTTGAACGATAGCTGCTTTCTTCAGCACCTGGGGCATTAATTAGGATCTTCCGTCAGTATCTATAAATCCCACCAATACTAAGTAGACATCAACAATGGAGTTGGGTTTAAAGACCAGATGAAGTGAAAAATGGGTGGCTTAGTCAGCCTTCACTCTGAGGCGGAACATTTTGATTGACATCCCTTAGCAAGCTTCAGCTGCTGTGCTGGAGGGTGACATATATACAAAATTCTGTCATGTTGTCCTCAGTTGTCCTTAAATGTCCCCACTAAGTTGCAGCTAGTATGGGAATGAAATTTGTTCATCTAAAACCATCTTTCAACACTGCCTCTTTGTTTTTTTGTCGCCCGATCCCCAAACACTGTGTAATTTGGCTAGAATTAATCAATGCGATGCGCCCTCACGCTGTTCAAATCGCATATCTCCAGCCCATATTTCCTTTTCAATCAGACACTCTTGTCGTGGAATGAGCTCAGATTGTCATTTCATTTGGTCTTTAAAGTAAGATGCCACCCTCAGTTTTGGTCCTTTAGAAAAATGCAACAGTACAGTTTGGTATAAATTAGCATAAAGGGAAAGGGATGCATGATTTTATCAGCAGAGACTAAAGCATCTAGTCCCCCTGTGAAATCACCAGCTAGCAAAGTGCATAATTACATCAAAATTTCAAAAGGTAATTGGAACCTATAAAGACGGAAAAAAGCTGTGATTTTCAGCAAAAACATGAATGTGTTTATAGGGTAACATAACATTTGAAATAGGTTTCTTAGCTGACATTACAGCATTGCCCAATATTTTAACTTTCAAGCTCATTACACTAAATGCAATATCACAGACCAAAAGCCTCACCTTCATAGCGTATAGCTGGCCTTCATCATGACCGCTGTTCTTCCTGACCAAAAACACTTTTCCATAAGCTAGACAAAGACAAAAAGAAACATTTCCTGCAGTCACACTAATTACTTCTATTAACAAAGTCATACAAGTAACAGCCGAAAACAGACACACCAAGATAAAGAGTCTTATTCAGGTGTGGGGCCACTGTGAGTCACCACAACAGGTTCAGCAGGTGCATAAACTGCACAAGTGTCTGGAGCTCTGCCGAACAGATGTAACAGTATTCTTCCACACAAAATTTAATCATGTGTTGTTTTGTTGATGGGAAACAGCTTCTCCGGCCCTACTCAAGGATCTCCCATAAGTATTCAGTTGGGATGAGATCTGACGACGGAGATAGCCATGGCATATGGTCTTTACTGGCAACTAACACCAATTGTAAACACTCTGGGTTGATTCGACCTCAACATGGCAGGAAAATGCAATCCATCTGCTTTCAGTATACTTTATATCACCAATTTCCTCAAGTGTTTATTTAAGTTTGGCTACACCTGAGGCCGTATATGTGTGGATGCTTCATGCAGACACTTACCTCCAGTACCCAACACTTTGAGAAGCTCAAAGTTCTCCATGCCGACCCTCTCAGTATGACCTGTGAGGTTAGCTAGTGGCAATAAACAATGATACCACGTTAAAGAAAAAGAAGAAAAAAGAAGAATATTATATTTCAGCACACAACAAACTGTCCCACACACACTTTTTCAATCCTGAAGGCAAAGGGCAGACACAATTCAAAATTTCAACAATACTAGAGCTTGAGTATGGGCCATGAGCTTTTCACCAAATATCCTTAGATGGTCTTCAACTTTATGTAACACTAATCACACCTCAAACAAAAGTAAAGCATCACATCCAAATTAGGGCATAGGTTTGTAGTGTAAAGTGTCTTCAGGAAGTATTCAACCCCCTTGCCTTTGTCTGCACTTTGAGGTGTTGCAGCCTGAATTTAAAATGGAGATTGTTTTTGTCAACAATCCACACAAAATTCCCTATAATAACAAAGGAAACAAATTCAACTTTTTGGACTTAGGGATTTTCTCCAATTCATCCTTGCTTATTTGCTCAAGCTCGGTCAAATTGGATAAGGGGCATGAACAGCTATGTTCAAGTTCTAAATTTTCAAATGGGATTCAAGTTTGGAATGGCTTCAGAACAAGAATGTGAAAGTCCTTGAGTGACCCAGCCAAAGCCCAGTGCTGATTTAGCTTTATACTTAAGGTCACTGTCCTGCTGCAACATAGATCATCGCCCCAATCTAAGGTTTTTTGCAGTCTGAAGCTGGTTCTCATGAAGCTGGCTGTTATTTGGCTCCATTCATTGCTCCCATTAGCCTTGTAAGTCTCCCGGTCCCTGCTGCTGAAAAGCCCCCCACAGCATAATGATGCCACCACTATGCTTCGTTGTAGGTGTTTGATATGCGGTGAGCTGTGCCCGGTTTCCACCAGATATAGCACTTTGCATTATGGCTGAAGTGTTCAATTTTAGTTTCATGAGACCACAGAATATTTTGCCTCATACTCTCAAGAGTCTTCTGCGTGCCTTTTTGCAAAACTCCAGGTGTGCTGTCATCTGCCTGATTCCCTGTCCGTGCCTAATCGTCTAGTGTGAGTATATTTACAACTGAGACAAACAAAAATCTGTGAAATCCATCATTACGTGTGTGATGCAATGTCTGTGTTTTCAGAATTGGTTAGGATTTTAAGAGTTTTCTAGTTTGTTCCAAGCCTACCAGATGAACTTTGCCAACCATCATTCCCCAAGCCAATCAGGATTTCCCCTCTGATTGTGGTATGGGCAAATCTGGTGTAAATCCTCCCGATAAACCTCTAGTGTATCCCCATATAGACACATGTGCATATAAATCATGTCCAGTCAATAGAATTGGCCACAGGTGGACTCCAATAAAATTGTAGAGACAACTCACGGACAGCAAAAGGAATATGGATGCACCTTAACTCAATTTGTCACTGCAAAGGGGTTGAATACTTGTTAACGCAAAATATTTCAGCTCATCATTTTTAATGAATCCATTTTGACATTGTTGGTTATTGGATATTGTTATTTTGAAATCTTCATCTGATACATTTTGAATTCAGGCTGCAGCACCACAAAAATCGGACACAAGGGGTTGAATACTTTCTGAAGGCACTACTGAGTGCAATCCCGAGAAAATTAAATATTATTGTTGACACACAGATGCACTGAAACCTTTGCACATGGCTGATGAAAGAAGATCTTGTTGTCGACCATCTACTTTATAGTAGCAGATCATATGAGCCATACTGAAGGCCATCAGGTGTTTAGTCCATGATCTACATGTGTACCGTGTTTAATAACAAAAGGTATACCTGACTTACCATTGGTAATCTGATGCTTGACGGTGCAGGCTTTTTCATTCGTTTTTGCATCGGAGTCATCGCTACTATCAGAAGCGTCCCCAGGCATACCGAAAGTAGGCTCTATCTAAAGACTCTCTAAAATGAACTGGCTAGCCAGCTGTTTGGGTATTTAAAAAAATGTTACACTAAACGCTCAGCCAGGAAAGCTTTATTGCATTATGACGATTTACAGAGATTAACAAAATGGTCTGGCTGTTGTGTTTTCTAAACAATATCGCTGCTCTAATTCCCTTGCCTTGGACATCCTGGTGTTTCGCATTAATGTTAGCTGTCTTATCTCCAACGATACCGGAGGACAATAATGGCCGAAATCAATCAGAAAAGGCAGAGAAGTGTATAAAGATACTAGGTTAACACTGCTAGCTGGCTAACTTTATTTCAACTTTACAGAAAATATCATCAATGCTGAGAGTGACTATGTGGCTAACGTTAGCATTAGATGTTTAACATTAGCCATTATTTTCCATCCGTGTAAGAACACTACTCATTACTGTTTGAGATAAACGTCTGATCAAAACAACGCGTAACGTATTAGCTAGTTAGTGCGTAAATAAATACCCCGCTTGTTAGCTAACATTATTGTTACGATCAAACAAAACATGTTACATAGCTAGCTAGCTGGTAATGGTTAGTAGTAAGTTAGCAAACTAGTAGCTAGCTATACCTAGCTAGCGAGTCCCTGCTGTAGTTGCTCATCAAACTTTGTAACGTTAACGTTAGCTAATGTTTGGTTAGCACACTCAGTTAGCTAAGTTAACTGGTATCCTGAGATGTCAATTCACGTACAAAATCCCCTGGTTAACCAAGATCATGTTGGAAAAGGCCAGCTTGGGTAGTTCCTTATCCTGTTTCTACGGGAATCAAGTTCATGACTCACTCAAGTTGAAAATAATGCACCTCACTTTATATTTTGTCAGCAGCTAACTGCTAATGGCAGTTTCCCAACGACTGGGTGCGTTCAATACAACCTGGGCGACGGTCCGTCACGTGAATCAACAGGACCCATGCGGGCGGAGCGAAGTTGGTCGAGCCCTAGCTAGATTACCTCCCACTTCAGCATGCATTTCCTATTTACATGGATCACCATTTTTCATATCAACACAACAAACACGTTTTTCTATGAAATAGTAAATAGAAATGTACAATTTTTTTTGTATGACAAATTCTAGACAATTAGTGTCGATACCTTCACCATATAAAACAAACAAACAAAAAACACAATAAAGCACTGCACTTCATCCATCTATTAGTAATAACAGGTGGCCTATACTGTATGTGCCTGTGCGTGTATGTTTATCTCAGTTTGCCTTGTATTAGGAAAATGTTTGCCTGGTTGCATTCAGCTTTCCGACACTGGGAATATTAGACTTTGCTATGCCTATTCCTTGGAGAGGGACATTCGCCAACATGTACAAAGTGTCTGTAATGGATGTTACTTTGCAACTGGGACTCATTGCTGCACCACTGGGAACGTATACAATTTGACAAACAAAAAATATTTCACAGAAGCATTTGGTTTATATTCAAGGCTACAATAGTGGATCTTTTTCATTGTACTTTTACTTAATGTGTGCCTATGTGGTGTTTAATTTAGTTTTGTTTTTTGTTTTTTTAAATACATAAACTACCACTGAAAATGTAGTTCAACTGCATCTAGTCAACTATTTCAAAAATGAAAGACTTAAAGGACAAAACAGCCACCAATGACCTTCGAAATACATTCAGATATATTTTGCAGAACAGGATTCATTTCACCTTGTACATGACACTTCTTGGACAGTTTCTTTTACATGTGAGAGTGCCACATTGTTCATGTGCCGGCTGTACTTTATTTTGTGGCACAAGTCATGGAGGATTCCAGATAGAGCAAGGCTATTGTGGAAATGTTGAAACAAAAGTAAGCTTTAAAAAAAAAAACTCAATACATAGGCTATTTAATGTTTTTGAGTCCCTCCTCCTTTAACACAAGAAACCAAAGGATAGAGATATGATAATCAGATAATTTTGTGAGGTATTTGGAGCCGTGTGTCCCATACTGGTCAACAGCCATACTTTCACTTAATAGCCTATACTGTATTTTCTCTCTCAAAATGGATGTTAAA
Source organism: Centroberyx affinis (assembly GCF_046629955.1). Classification (NCBI taxonomy): domain Eukaryota; kingdom Metazoa; phylum Chordata; class Actinopteri; order Beryciformes; family Berycidae; genus Centroberyx; species Centroberyx affinis. Next base: position 98,084 of record NW_027280495.1, on the reverse strand, counting down.
CAAGCTGCTGTTGTGGGAGGACAAATTCCAACAGCAGTGTCCAAAGCCAAGAAATTATAGGGCATCACAATTTGATCCAGCAAAAAGTGGGTACTGGTCACCTAAAATGTGATAACTTGCTTTGCTTCCACAGCTGTAATACTCATTAGGCGGTAGTGACAGGTGGCCCTGCTGAGGCTTCAACACATCAAGACAAGCCAACAAACATTAAAGATGCAACATGAAGTGAGGCAATCATGACTCAATTAATCAACCAACAGAAGCTATCTTATAAAAAGGTAAATCCACCCTATAACCTGAATTCACAGTATTCCTTTTATCTGGACCAATTCACTCCGGGCAAGTCGTCACACTTTGAGACACAAATTTGAGACTAGTCAGCGAGCATCTATTTTGATATGAATTATCGATGCACCTGCCTATTGTCTACAGTGGTAAACCTGTAAATCTTTTTTTTTTTTTTAATATGAGCTGGCTGTTGGGCAGGTCATCAATCTCTCCCATCTCTTTTGCCTCAAGAGCCATCAAATAAGTTCTTCAGACCGTGTTAGGCCAACTCATTATGCCCTTTTCAGAGAGCAGAGCAATTTCAATATAATTATTGTTACTGTGTGGCTTTTATTGACAGTCCTGATGCTACTTCAACCAGTGAAAGAGCTTTATCTCTAAGTATTTTCATAAATTTGGGAGTAACTGCTTTTTTATCGTAGCCTTGAAATATGAACAAGGCTGCTTGGGCTCATAGAGGGACAGATTTAAAACACAATTATGGATCCAACCTCTTCAAATCTCCTATCATTGTAAAAACATCCCTCAACTCCTGAAGACAGATTTGCATAGTATCCTTACCAGTTACTATTTGCCTAAATCCAACAGGTTAAGTAAATGTTCCTTCTCCTCTCAACTTGCACAGTGCTTTAAGACAGAGCAGAGACAGGCATGGGGAAGAGTCACTCTCTGGGACACCTTTGAAAATTATGTCAATTTGTATTTTAGGTTTTGAGAGTAAAAGAAATTAATGTTAGGCCTAATAGGGTACACAACTGCCTTATTTATTACAATATTACGTAGTCCAACCACTTCCTCCATCCCCCACAACTCATCATTAGTGGATTAGCTCCACAAAGTGTCCCTTGATGATACAGTACAGACTTTTTTCTCCTTTCAAAGAGACTCTTTGGAGGAGACTAATACACAAAAAAATGTAAACTGTTAAACCAAAGAAATCAAGGCTTGAAAACAATCACTTTCAAATCATTTGGATCGGAGTACCAATGACCAATGTGCTTATAAGAATTGCTACCTGCATTTGAGTGGCTGGTAGACAGGACAGAGCTCAGCTTCTGCACTGTGGTCAAGCTGTGAGAGGAACAGAGGAACAGAAGCTGTATGTTTTACATCTTTCAAGCAGCATGTCTAGACATACGGAAGAGGATTAGGGCCACATGTGAAAAAGTTATTTGAGTTCTGAGTTTAAAGTCAGAATTCTGAGATTAAAGACAATTCTGACTTTTTTCTCAGAATTCTGAGTTTAAACTCAGAACTCAAATAATTTTTTCACATGTGGCCCTAATCCTCTTCCGTACTAGACAAGCTTTGCAGTGGCATGGGAGTGAAAAAGAAAAGGTAATAACCAATATCGGCAATTTCAACTAGTGATCTACTTCCAGAACCTAGTTATTACATTTGTGTTTTCGCTCAAGTGATAATTCCATTGTTTTCCATTTTCTTTTTTAATTCCCTGAACCGTTTCCAAGCCTTGATAGGAATAACGTGAACCGTTTTAGGGTGGATTTCCCCTTTAAACATTGAGGAGTGGTGCACTGCGTTGTAATGTGTATTTTAAGACCTTTTTAATCATCTGTTGACATTAATCCAGTTTTTTCAGAGGAAGTGTTCTGGAGTCCTCAAGTTTGCAGGTGACATACAAGATGCTTTTCTTCAATACAATGTAAAAATTGTGAGATTGATTTAAAAAAAAAAAAACATACAGGTCAAAGTCTGAATGAGACTGAGGACAATATAATTTTGAATTTGAAGGCAAAAAAGAGAGGAGGATGCAATATTTGGAGGGAATTGCATTTTGTTCCGCTGTGGTCTTGAAGTCTCCTCACGCTTCTGGCTCTTTCTCTCATCACCGTATGGCTATCAGTCCCACATCTATGAGTTTCTGAATCTTCTGGGCAATAACTGGATTCTTTAAGTGACTGAGGGTCGAATAAAAAAGGAAAGAAAGGGAAAAAACACTAAATTCTTCATGCATTTCAAACATTGATTGTATACTTGCATAATGTTGACTTTGCACAGAGATTCAAATCAAAACAAGAGTTAGCCAGCTTACTCGCTGAGCGCCTGAGGGTCCTTCTGCATTTGCTCCAGGATCATTCGCATGGCTGGGTCGCTCATAATCTGCTGCACCTCGGGGTCAGCCATGGCCCTTCTTTTCACATCCTCGGGGCTGTCGTTCCTCACAGCCTGGCTCATCACACAGCGCTGAATGCCTTCTGTGGCTTCCTGAATGGGCAGGAGGGCAGGTGAAGAAAGCCAGACACATGGGTCATTATCATCAGCCAACTTTATCTTCATCACATACATATGAAATAAGGTGTGGGCCTTGGTACACTGTCATTGACAATACCTTTGAGGAAGAGTCAAGCTCCAGGGCCTTCTGGTATGCATCCATAGCTTTAGTATAATCCTTCATGGCTTCTAAAGCAGCTCCCTTGCGTGTGTAGCCTTTTACTGTAGACAGAGGTGTTAAATTAGGTGTTAAAATCAGAACAAATATTCACCTTGAATTGAAACATCTAACATAGTTATAGTAACCAATGCTACCACTAACGAGTGCTTCTAGCAGAATGTTAATTAAATGTTACTTCAGTTAAAGTTCGCTACTTACTGAAGGCGGGATCAAGTTGGATGCAATCTTCACAATCCTATGACACAGATAAAATATGATTGTCATTTTCAATTACAACACAACTCAGAGGCACTTTTTCCAGGTTTGAATCTCATGAATGTACAGTACTCCTGTGGGTGCTTGGTGATGCACAGTACCTTCAGGGCAAGCTGAAACTCCAACAGCTTTGTGTAGCAGGCGGCTCTGTTACTGAAGAGTTTGGCATCGCCAGGGTTCCTCTTGATGGCCTCAGTATAATGTCTCATGGCTAAGGGGTAGTCTCCTATTGGACAGGAAAGAAGAGAGAGTGCATTAAGAGAGAATCCAATCACGTACAAAGAACAAGCACTGCACCTACACACCTTTTTGGAAGGCCTCGTTGCCCTTGTTCTTCTCTTCCAGGGCTACCTCGGGGTTGATGTAGGCTAGTTTCTCCTGCTCCTTCACTATCTTCTCTGCCTGCAGATTCAATGAGTGTCAAGGTGTAAAAAGTGTCAATAATTTTGTTATAATGAATGTTCAAACAGACATTGGTTCCTGTAACAATAGCCTGGTTTCAACAACAGAGTCTAATGCAGCTTACAAAGATTTGAGTTACTTACTCGCAAGTAACTCAATTTCTCACACTATTTCTGTAGTTCATTTTGCATAATATTATTAGGGCTGACTTGTTAGCTGGGTTAGACTGAGATGAATAAATACAGTTTAAGATCCTCAGTTCTGATCATCCGAGTTGGCATCACATAGCTCCATTTTGTGGAAAACTAGCAAATAATAAAAACAAAAGCCTACACCTCACCTGCTGACACTTCTTCAAGACATCAGGGGTGCGATGCTCTGTTAAACTCTTGTTGAAATACTGAACTGACTCTTTGTATTTCTCCTGCTTGAAGTATGAGTTGCCAATTCTAGCCAAGGCCCTATGAAAAGAGGAGGAGAGGGATGAAGATAAACATGTTCTTAAAATCAGAAAGCAGAGAGATCCACCAACATCATTCCTGTTTCCTCATCTAATAAAGCAAGGCAACTCAGAATGGGGAAGATTATCACTTACGGACGGTTTATTCAATCTTGAAGCTTGACCTTGGCTTATGAATCACACACAAATCTTTCAGTTCACCAAATGCTCAGCATTTTGTCACATTTTGCACTTATTTTTGGAAAAAAAAGTGGAACATCCACACACTTAGATCCATGCAGAATTTGATTTATTAGCAAGCTGTCAGTCTCAACAGACCTTCTTCAAGGCATACTTGGCAAACCTGTGAGCGGTAGTTCTTCTACATTCTGCACTTACTTTTAGGAACAGTACTATCCAACCCATTTCAATTTGCGCCACTAGTTTGAATATTTCGAATGACGAATGGGACACCCAGCAGTGAGACACAGGATGGAAGGTTCAATGTGGATTTGACGCAAGACTCCAGCGTCAGGGACCTAAATCACCACAGCATCTTTGGGCAGTTTATTGTTTATTACACACAGCTGTAAATACTGCAGTTAAGAGCAATAGAGTTACATTGCCACCCAGTGGTTACGTGTATAACATGAAGAGTGCAGACTGTTCTTTAGTCAAATTCTTGTGATTAACTTTTGCTTGTATGAGATCCATTGATTATAAGTACTAATTTTACACACACCTCATCTACCCTTTTAAACTCAAAAACAAAGTATCCTAACCTGCAGTAAACTGCACTTTACAGGATAATTCCAGTGATTTTCAATCTGGGTCTAATTTCCTAGTTTCTGTCATCATGCCAATCAATTCTGATCAAAATTTCGTCAACTACTCCACTGTAGAGCTACGTACCTCTCAGTCTGCAGGGAGCGCTGCTGTCCAATACAATCTAGCGTGGCTAGGGATGGGTACCAAAGTTCGGTACACTAGAGATACAGACCAAATATTGGTGGTACCGATTACTGCCAAAAGGCTTTGAAAAATTCAGCACCAATTTTGGTTCTAATGACGTTAAATAATGAACACACAATGCGTTGACTTGTTTCTATGCTCTGAATTTGAAAAGACCGAGGACCAAGATAGACCACCACTATAACGCGATATCCTAGAAGCCAGTGTGAGTCTGCTTGTCTTGACTGCGACCAGCATACAAACACTAGCTACTGTACTGAGGATCTGAAAAAATTTATTAACAGTCTATGGTTATATTATCAGAAAGCAGATGTCGACAAAATGTAGGAAAAAGTAACATCTGTGGCACAAAGTGTGGCTTGGTAAATCCGATATGACATGAACATGGCAACGGATGGCAATGGATATCTAATACTGCAACATATTCAAATTTTAGGCCATGGATAGGCAGGTCACTTTGCAGATTGAGTGTTACTCTGTTCACAAGGATGTTTTGGGTCCTATGGCCACATTGGATTGAACTGGAGACAAGCTCCCTGGAAACTGAGATGTATGTGGAGCTCTACAGTAAAGTAACTGACAATTTTGATCAGAATAGATCAGCACAATGAAAAAAACCTAGGCCCAGGTAGAAAATAACCAGGAAGTAAGGAGGAAAAAGTTGTTCTAAATAAAAGCTGTAAGATATATTTGAAAATCCAAAGGTCATCTTCATGACCTTTAAGGCACCAAAATATCCCCATTTATCATTAGAACAAATGGTTGCATTCATGAATGTGTGGGATGGATTCTCTACAAAATAAAAATATTGTGGAGGTTACATAGTTCAAAATGCTTATTCCCTATGAGACAAATTGATTTATGGTGAAATTTTACATGGAATGCAAGAGGGAATTCTCCAGTTCATGGGGGCAGTGTAAGCAAAATAACATATTGGGTTATTGGCTGATAAAGTAGGCAAGTAAGTAACTAAAAATCCATCCAAAAGTTGCATTACTTTCTACATTACTGTGACAACATCTAAAGCCAAAAGTATGGGCTGGTGCGTCTAATTGAATGTTAGCAACACCGTGAAATACAGTGCTGTCTTTATTCTACTTGATCCCTCTAGTTTGGAGGCTGGAATCTTCAAGTTGTACACAGTTGTTATATATTTAATTTGACCTGGGAACAATAAATTAACATCAAATCAAACCCTGCTGAGGTTGGAAAATTTATCTCTTACACAGCAGCCAAGTATATAATATACACTCATTGATCTTGTGGTTCGACCCATAAGATGTTGTAGAGTTAAGGAACTCACTTTGCAATTTGTCTGTAGTCCTCTCGGTTCTCTCTGCCCACATCAATGGCCTTCTCACACAGCTCTCTGCACTTCTCAAACTCTCCCTTCTCAAAGTACACAGCTGAAGGGAAAACAAAGAGAAGAGTTTGTTATAAAAGTCTGACCTTAATGCAAATAATAACATTTAAATAAAACATTTCTTCTCCAAGCTAAAATAGTCTCTCATGATTGATGAAGATGCACACAAACTCAATTAAAGCACCTCCCATGGCATTGTGAAAATCGTTGAAATGCTCAATACCATGACATTAAGCATCTTCTAGCTATTTTTGCATCTATAGCTCAATGAGGTAACCGCTCTGACAAAACCAGAGATTGAAATGATTACAGCTATATTAAGACATTCCAATAATTACAACCAAATTGAGCTAGCAAACAGAAATGTGAATTATAAAACCCTTAAAAGAGTCCCAAGTTTGTGTAAAACCTGACATCTAATGGTAAAAAGCATGCTACTGAAATTGCCATCTGCTATTGGCTGATCTTTGGTACCGGGCGACATCACCTGTTTTACTGTATAGAAGGTGACATCATCTGGCTCAACTCACTGTCAGGACACAATGATACCAACTAGGGGTGGAACGATTCACAAAAGTCACAGTTTGTAGCTGCGTCAGTATGGAGATTACAATTTGGTCTGTTTCCAGTACAGTGGAATTAAAGTGTCAGTTGAGTAGATTGGGTTTTAAGGTGAATAGTGAAAACGAACCTTGTCACACCCAATAATGATTACAATCAATAAAAAAGGATTATTGGGTCAGTATTTCAGTCTATTTCATATTTCTGAACAATGCATTTCACTACGTTGCATGTATGAATAATGTTCTAAAAATTGTATACAAAATAATTTTTTTGTGATGTTTGATTCCCTGTTCATTTTATCTATTAGTTGGATCAGTCGGCTCAGATGTTTGAGGTTGGGATAAAGAGGATCTAGTGTAGTTCTGTTCTTCCAACATATGATAATGCATACCTGCTTGATTCGAAATATAAGTCATGTTGGATGGGTCATGATTGACTGCTTCTTCATAATGTTTCAGTGCAGCAGCGAAGTCCTTCTTCTTATATGCAGCATTCCCAAGTTCTTTTTCTTTCAAGGCCTATAAGAAAAAAATGGAAATCAGAAGTGTTCACATAATTCACAAGAGAGAAGCCCTTTCTGAATGTCATTTCTTAGATATTAGACCACAGCTGAAATCGTTAACATTTTGTCAGCTCCATGATACATACAGTATGGCCAAAGTTTTGAATCGCGAAAAAGAAAATGTCTCAACTTACTGGATATTAATCTGAAAGCTGAAAGTAGCCTAGGCTATCACAATCGGAGGAAAATTACTTACTGTAACATTATGTACTTTTATAGTTGTTTTTATTGGTCTGTTTTTACTTAATTATTGTACTACTTGCAATTTTTACATTTTTTTGCATGACACAGCTGACCATCTGCGTGTTGCTTGGCATTCTTCACATGCTGCAACCAATGCAAGTTGAACTGTGAAATGTAACATTGACAATCCGCCCCTGTAAGTTTTTCCCCCTAGAAATGCAGCCTTTATTTCTGCCACACAAACTTCCCTTAAGTGTAATTTCACCCTCATTATGCATTTGCCTGGAATCAATGAATGTCTAGGCAGCACTTATGCATGATAAACCAAAATGAGACCTGATTTGGATTTATAACAGTGAATTTCTCTAAAAAGGTGCTGAATTAGACCAGAAGGAGGAACTGTGCTGATCTTTCACTTGAACCCAGACTGATTTACCTTTCTCTTGTTCTCTGGTAGGTCTTCCTCCTTGGGAGGAGGTGGCTGAGTCTCTTTGGGTTTGGGGGGTGGAGGGGGAGTGGGCTCCTCCTCTTCCTCCATCCCAGCAAGGTCTAGTCCCAGCAGCACAGAGAGTGTGGTCATCACTCTGGGATCCTGCAGCTTCCTACATAACAGGCAGAGAAGTGCATTTCTGATGCTTAAGTATTCAGGTTTCATACACAAATGCATACATATCCAATTCAAAATCACTGTACTTTTTCTAGACATTAATTCTTGACTAGCTTTGAATATTTTGGATAATATATTCTCTAGCTAAAGGCTATTCTGGACAACAAATATCACAATATACGAAATGATTACAAATATATACTGGGTAGTCATGTATTGGGACTGAGCAACAACATGTCTCCATGCCTTTCTAGACTTTTTGTGCAATTCTCAAACTGTTCATTATAAGCAAATTAATTTTCCATACTTTTCCAGACCTGCATAGGAACCCTGGCCATCTTACAAAATTTTACTTCTGATCTTATCTTTTTTTGTTGCTTAATCTTGCCTTACAAATGATACTTTAGTATCAGTCTTTATTACACAGCAAATAAAGACTGCTTTAAGGCTGACAAATCCTTGAAAATGCACATACATGCCAAGCTCCGATGGTTTGTTCCTGAGCTGCTCCAGCAATTCTCTGTAGCTCGGATCTGCCAGTAGCTCGCGGGTCCGAGGATCACTCTCCAGCTTCTCAAACATGTTGGGCACTGCGAAGGGGTTCATCATCTTTTTTTCTGGTGAGACGAGAACTGCTGATTAGTAGTGTGATCTATATGGTCACAAAGAAGCACTCAGGATGCCCAGAGACATTCAAGTGGTTCACACACTCTGGAACCACATTTGCTCCCACTGGCCTAGGATTGAATCTGCCAGTTTTCTCTACGGTGTCTTCCCTACTACTTTCCCCCTGTCTACATGAATAACAATACTGAAAAGCTGAGTGGACTGCCCACTCTCCCTTTTGGAAAATAAGGAGCACTCACAATGTGATTTTGCTTTAGTGATCCTGTCAGTAGTCATGTCTCATCATCCTCTACCCACACAAGGTACGAAAAGCCGACTCCCACACAGTTTTCATGTCATAACACTATTTTCTGTACCATAATGATGGAGACACTATTAGAAAATTGTGAGACATTACAAATTCTGCAATTTCTACCTGCTAGCCGGGCCTCGATGTTCTGCAGACCCTCCTTCAGCTGCTGATTACTTGGCTCTCGTCGGAGTCCCTCTTGGTAAGTCCCTTTAGCGTCCTCCAAACGGCCAAGAAACTCTAACGCCGCTGCTTTGCGGGAGTAACCCTGGTTAATCAAAATTGGGAGATGTCACATTAAATCTGATTACTTTTTCTCATTTATGGTCATCAGAGTACACAGGACAAATGTCACCTCACCTTTCCCCAGTCAGGCTTGATCTTGATGGTCTGACAGGCATCCTGGAGAGCGCTCTCATAGTTGCCTTTCTTGGCGTGCGCAGCCGAGCGGTTACTGAAGAGGACATGGTTTGAGGGGTCGAGGGCCAAGGCTTCAGTGTAGCAACGCACAGCCTCCTCAATATTCCCCGCACTCAGTGCCTTGTTGCCCTGGTCTTTCAATTCAGAGACCTATGAACCGTGAAGACACAATCAAATTCCCAATACTGTAACAGCCCTGTACTAAAATCTCTCTTTCACACACACACACACACAAAATTTCCTCTCAGCCTCTCAATCTAAGATCTGTGATTGGTCTAAAATAGAAAGATCCAATGTAGATCTGCCTAAGGAGAACACATCTTTCATAACTGTATCAACTGCTAAACACACACAGCCAACCAATCAGCTGTTCCTGACGCTGTCAGACAGGTGCTGCAGTGCTAGAGATAGCTGATCATCTGATATTAGTTCAGTCAGTGTGTCTAATGCTGACCTGCTGTTCTCCAGGTGCTTTCTAATTATGTAGCTAGGAATATTTTTACCAGGCAGGTGACAGTTTGACAACTGCATCTGAAAGTCAGTGTGTTTTACATGCCTGCCTGCTGTGATACCACTCTATTTTTAATTATTTGCTTTTCTCTGTATGAACCCCGGTTTTTCTCCTATAGATGTAGACCATATCGCTATAGAGTGTAAAGATAACATCCATAATCAGGTGTCCAATTATGATTAAGCACAAAATTTAGTGCAATTCAAGCAGAATTAAAGCGATTAGTCATGGCCTTTACCAATTTAAGAGTTGGGGAGTAGTTCAACTCTACATAATAGCCCCTTTCACACATTAAATGCCGTTAATGTTACGGCATCGTTCACACATAAGGTCGATACAGAACTTTACCAGTAACGTTGCAACATCTTGAGCAGTGAAATTGGCGGAATTGATTTACCCGCATTTAGACACCAGCTCCTTTTCACACATGACAGCGTGTCGTTACATTTACAGAACAGGCTGCATGTGTGGAAGGGGCTAATGTTGTTCAAATGGTAGTTTAAAGGTTAATGCCGGTGCTGACTTTGTGGCCCCTCTCCAGTGGCCTTGTATGACTTGCAGGCAGCTCAACCAAAATTGCCGCTTTAGCACTTAAATACAATGCTACAACTTTTGCCAACCAAATTTCATGCCAACACTCTTTTCAGTGGGTTATTTTTGAAAAAGAGGAGATTCTTGTTAATGTAGATAATGTAGAGAAGATAGTCTGCTTGTTACAATGTCCCAGAGATAAAAATGACAGAAACAAGACAGAAGCTACATCCAGGAGGCTCATGTTACTACCATTCAGGTCAACCACCTCCAATAGGATTATTTTTGTATGAGGCATATCATGTTTGTCATAAACAATAAGCAACAACAAGCAATGGCCAGGCAAACACATCGCACAATGTGATGTAGCCAACAATAAATTAATAAAGTAAATGAGGAGAACATGTGATAAGCAGTTATACCCCATAATCCAATGTTGTTCTATGTTACAGCACCAGCCCAAAGTCAGGAATAGGGAGGTGATGGCTAAGGGGGGAGATAAGTGGCCAAGAATAGAGCGGAGCAGTAGAACCAGAACCAAGACTATAAGCCTATTCAATGAACAAAACCAAAACTAGGGATGGTAATGTTTAAATGACTAGTCGTTTAAACGTTGGATGACATACTAGTCATCATACCACAGAAAAATAGATGAGTCACAGAATCATGCACTGCAATTTTCTATCATGACCTCTAGATATCAATAAAGGACAGCTGAGCTTTACACTTCGCACACTCAGAAAGAATTGTGTCTCTTTTGAAGGAGATCGAGGTGAGAAATTTACACCAGCTACCCACCAAATGCTGCTTAACATTTTAGCCATAGATATAGCTGGTAAATTTGCCCACTCCAACTGCCACTTTGGCAGATGACCATCATTTCCTATTCTAAAATCCTATCCAGCTGGTAAAATAATAAATTCTGGGGTTCACCATTTTCTTTCCCAAAGAGATGCATGAGAGGAAGGTAGTCTTTTATTTCCACTAATGATAGATGTGATCCTGAGCAAATAACCTTTTACAGATATGACGCTGAGGAATTTATGCAGCTGATGAAGTTTATTGAATCAGAATACAATATTAAAGCCGTCATAGAAAAGCAGGTAGGCTATAGCTTTGTTGGCAAATAATGTAGGAGAAATATCTGACTGGGTGTGCACAATAATGACAAAAAAATTAATATTGGAATTTTACTTGCAGTACGTGTCAACACAGCTTTCTCTATAAAAGTTATTTTAAGTGTTTAAAACGTAAAAAATGTGTGAGTTTGTGTGTGAGGGGGGGTAAACATGCCAAAGCTTTGAATTTAAATTTTAAAAACTGTAAATAGTTTCCTCCAACAATTAACAAGATATGTTGGCCATGGACTCCGCACTGCACGAAAATATCCTGTTTAAAAGCTAACATCTTTCAATTTAAGGGTGAAAAAATGCAGATTCCTGTGAGTAAGAATAATCAATATTGTGATTTATTTTCTGTTTCAATTTATTAACACAGCCCTAAGATGAACTATGTGTTTCGGTGTATTTCAACCTAATCAAAAACAGTTCAAAATCAAAATTCATCATCAAATTTGCGAACAAACATCGCACCCTGACCCAAAACTAACCCCAAAAACCAACATGAAACTCTCTCCGAATCTGATTGAGGGCTCCATCTGATTGGAAAGCTGAGAAATCAATCACAATAACTTGATTGGTTGAGCCATGCAAGCGGCTGCGTGTCTGGGACAAGGGAGCCTGATCAAACTTTTCCCCTCTGTAGGCAACTTGACTGTGCGAGAACATTCGAGAGGGCGCAGCAGTTACGACAGAATGCGGCTCTCTTGTAGCCATGACAGCCGCGCCGTGTGTATCTATGATGATGATCCCCATTCTCTGTACAGCGCTGAAGCGGATCCAAAAATACTCAGCGTACACTGTGCACTACCTGCTGCCACTAGAGCAACTTCCATTTTTGAGCTTTCGATTTTCAGACACACTCCTTTTTGTTTTATGATGAACTCAGATTTACCTAGCTAGGTCTTCATTTGTCCGCCTTAATAAGGACAGCTTGTGTGCGATGACAGCGTCCACATGATGGGCTAACAGTTACCTGCCGGTTTGCTGTTGGCTAACAGTTAGCTAATAGCTGTTGTCATATCGAGACACAGACAAGGCCCTGATCACTGGATGGCAAGCTTTGCTGTAATGTTCTCCGTTTGTTAAAGCAATGCTGACTAATTAAAGCCAATTACTTGGCTAACGTTATCGTGCCGTGGGATAAATTGGTAATTATCTAAGACGGTAGCCTGATAATATTACTCAGCAATTGGCTAGCATTTACTGGACATTTCAGTTTGGGTTGCAGCCCAGCATATTATCTGGTGCTGGTTAACTGTTAGTAGCTCCTGTACCGCTATCATTAAGCTGGGTCAGGCAACGTTAGCCAACTACTACACATTACCAACTTGGGGATAATGCTAAGCTAATGTTAGCGTTAGCTATGTAACGTTTGCAAACAGCTAAGTCCCATTGTTAAGAGGTTCACCAATCTTTAACTTGTTATTGTAAAAAACATAATAAATGCTAAAAATTCACAGAAACACATCAAATGTTTTTTGGAAGTACACGTTTGATAATAGCACAGAAGACAGTAGCAGGATACTCACTTTCTCCATGGTGCAACCATGAGGTTCCTTCCAGAATCTACTGCGGACGAGCGCCGCCCCCTGAACAAGAAGAAGGTTGCCAGTTTAGGGTGAAGAATATCCGTAATTAACATCCAGATCTAAGTTTGAATATTGCCAATTTATATATAAATAAATAAATAAATAAATAAAAACAACAAGGAAATCCTGGTGCTTCTTCACCTTTCTGAATAAATGGGTTCGATTTTTTCAATCACTTTTTCCATGACGTTTGCAGTCCAAAAGATAGTTATGCTCGTGTTTCTTGACCCAACCCAGGACATACCTCTCAAACGTTGTTCCTAATATAGCCTTCTGTTATCCAAGGCAAATGTACTGTATGCTGTAGCATGCTGAATGTGAACGTGAAAAATTCAATATGATCAAGCTATGATTATCCTGATTTGCATTGAAGACTTCCACCATCCACCATCTACTGAAACTGTTGGAGAGCCCCAAACAACAGAAAACAGGGAAACTTAAAACACCAAACCTGTTCGAGCAAACCTAGATACGGCCCCCCCCCCCCAAAAAAAAAAAAAAAAAAAATTCTTAGCAGATGTGTAATCAACACACAAACTTTCAAACCCTTAACACCAATAGTCATGAGGTTTCTTTCCAAAATGAATAAATGCCAAATTTTTACTGTTATTTATCATAGGGCATACAGGTTTACATGTGCTTTTATAAATGTGGGAAATATGGCTGATCCAACTACATTCAAACATGCCTACATGGAGCTGAATACTTGGGCTACTGGTGTCAATATCTTATTTTTGTCATTCATACTTATACTATCTTCTCATTCGTTGCTCTTTGCAGCTCTTGACATCATTTGTCAAAGTTAGATCAATTCCACAACACAGAGTGAATTATTTCCCATTTTGACTACTGAGTGTTTTGATCACTGAAGCCAATTAAATCTAGCCTTGGCAGACATGAATGTGAGCAGAAAAAAAGGCCATGAAGCCAACATTTGATAAAAGAAAAATCTTGAGTCAGCTGTAAACACACAAAGACTGATAATCGGGAGTTTATCTTGAGTTTTTAATGATATGTTATTTTAACTCTAAAATCTTATTTGAGTTTTGAAAATTGGGCAAATAGGCCCGGGGTCGTAGAACCATCACACAGGCAGCACCATTCACCAGCAAACTAATCTAAATGTTACAGGGTTGGTATGTGAGTGCGGGTATACTGGCTGGGGTTTTCAAATGCACCTCCCATCGCAGATGTTTTGTTGAATTAGGCCCATTACACCTCAGCAGTGATTTCTGGCATCCCACAACCCCCCTGGACACCAAACACAGCTCATGTTGCCTACACTACCCTTCACTTAGTTCCCAGCATTACTCAATAATTTATGAACTTGCTTTTGATTTCAGCAACAATGAGCTAATGGGACGGATGATTCTGCTAGCTTGAGATGGCCTGCTCAGCAGATCAGGAAGCAAACTGTATCAGGAAACCTTTATACCAAGAACTGATGCATCACAACTCTTCTTCAGCCCAGGCAAAAAATATACTTCTAGTATATGTCACAAGTATGTGTCAGTCACAACCAAAAGCTGACAACCTATAAATCAATATACCAGCAAACATACTACTAACAAAAAGCACCAGCAAGCATGCTTCAAACAGTTCAAACCCTTTAATACTCAAGTAATTACATCGCATTTTGATGTTGAAATGTTGAAGTTGTGGTGCATGTATAGGATGAGTATGCATCCTTTAGTTACTGGCCTTTGTTATTGTATTGATAAAAAACGAAGGGTAATGACTTGACCAGATAGTCAGGGAAGGAAGAAGATACAAAGACTCCACATTCACACATTTTCTGTTTCTTCATACTGAAACTGTCATAACTTTTCCTGTAAGACAATAAATATGACACCGTCTGGCACCTACGTCGTCGTTATTTTTGAGAAACAAATGCATGACCATTAAGCTGTGTAGGGGTAGGTTTTATAAGCCGACATTTCATTTGAATTCAGCAAAAGTAATCCCCATGTTGGATGCACAAGAATGAAAACATGTCAGAATTTTGGTGATATTGATACTGCCATTGCAAGTCAATTTTGTGGCTCGGGCATCTGACCAACTGAGGTAAACTTTAGAGCAGGAGGGCTTCAATCTGAATTGTCAATCACCTGCAGGCTCATTGCCAGTGGCTGGGTGGGTAGCCTATATGGGAGGAGGGGGAGAGGGGGCTAAAAATGCTAACTGGCTAAGTACAAGTAAATGCTGGGAGTACATGTATATTCCCATGTTGCATTTTGTTGGGTTTGTGGTGCTTGAGAGACACAAAGGTTATTTTTTTGATGTCACAAAATTCCTGTCATGTTAGCATTTTGTGACCCTGAATCAAGTCACTTTTTTATGGTTGTGCAGCTGTCTTAAAACAGAAACAGAACGCTATGTCAGTGACAACACTTTTATTATATTATTATCATTGTATTATATTATATCTTTAATTGAAAATCAAAATAAGTGGCCACAGACTCAGAGGTGGCAGAAAGTGAGAACCCCTTCCCTTCCCTTCTGCTCTTTTCCGGGTTCCATCCCAACCATTTCCGTCTTCCTTTCTAGCTGACAAACGTTGGAAGTTTGCAATGGATTAATATATCTTGCCATTTATTACCTCTTTGGTGTAGACCGGCATTTTCCCACAACACCCTGCTTCTGCTTTCACAGATGACGAAAATGGCGGACAACGCAACAGTGGTAGGTCCCCGAAAGATACAATTTTAATTGCGAGACATTAGGTATTTTCAGCATAGAAATTAACGTGTTGTTTTCGACAGGTGGAGGTCGTCGAAGGCTGTCGCCTCCCCGTTCTTCGTAAAAATCAAGAAAACGAGGATGAATGGCGTAAGTATTTCTCAGTAGTTTCGCCAGCGCTAAGCTAGCTAACTAGCTAACCTCAGCTGTTGTTAACAAACGTAATGGCCTTTAGCTAAAACATTGTAAACACTACAGTCAGCAAGAACACATGAAATTACGCAATTTAAAGTTAAACAACGTAATTTTAAAGAATTAAATGTATTTTTTTTAAAGCTTTATTGGCCTCCAGTACATCATTAACTAGCCAAGTAGCGAGATAATTCTAAATAAGATAGGGTTTCTAATTAGAATAGGCCAGACCAAAACAATCTGTGTTTTCAAGCTGTGTGTTATGACTCCACAAACAGAATTGCTCTAAGTACATGACATCTTGCTTGGACGCATTTTGGCTCAATTTTAGGGGTCATTTTGGGGCCACCTCCGCTGTCCTGTATTGAGACAGGCTAAAGGAAGAGAACAGGTATCACAGTCAGTGCAGACAGCACAACAGATTGGGACAGGATTCAGTCTTTTGCTATATAGTGTGTGTACAAATTGGCACTACGAGCGTTGGAACACACTCAATAAACTGGCAATAAAGTGAGTGCACTGATTGCTGTGTCAAGAGGTTGTTGGCATCAAGAGTCCACTGGCTGCAGCTGTGTCAGTGTTTTACAGCTGTGAGAAGAAAACAAAACAGTAATTATCATTATGTATTTTAAATGTATACTGCTTATTTACTGTGTATTGATGTAGGTTGACTGTAAATAAATATATGCCCATAATTAACATTGAGGTCATCAATACCCCTCAGTTTCACAGTCATTTGTTTTGATCTTGTGAGAATCAATTAAGTTAGCCCTGATATGTCTCTTTCTGTTTTTGTTAGTGACTGTATGCCAAAATGTTGCAAGGTAGTGTGCCTTGTTTATCAGCAAACACACAAGGGGTAGACAAAATAATGGATCGGAAATGCCACATGAAAGAGGTCTTCAACTTTGAAGTAAAAAAAATCATAATTGCAAAGGGAGCTGCACAGGCGAGTCATGTAAAGTTGAATCTCAATTAGCCGCTTGTGTCAGTTTCAAAAGAGGTTTGACAGTCATCACCTTTTATATTTGAGTTTTCAAAGCAAGGTCCGTGTGGCAACAAACTGTTCCAAAGAGAACGACTTACAACTGAATTGTTAGGGTCTTCTCTTGAGCTCGGCATACACCCGATCCATCAACCAATGCTTCAATCAAATGTAAACTTTTAAAATGTATTTGCATTGCTCGCTACTAACTGTTCACTACAGTTTATTTTGGTGGAAGAAGTGCTGCTGGCAAGTGTCTGTTGAGGTAGCAGCCACTGTCAGGCAGTAAAATAAAGTTTGATAACTTTGGCATTTCAGATTTGTCCTTAATATCGAGTTATCTCTTATAGCTAACTAGTGGCAAGCAAGCTGTATCTTCACTACTACTAGTGATAAACTTGATAGCTAGTTAAATACCTATGATAGTTTTAAGTTGGTTTCTTTTTTCTTTTTTTGCAGCATTGGCTGAAATTCTAAGTGTGAAGGAAATCCCTGGAAGAAAGCTTTACTATGTTCACTATATTGACTGTGAGTATTTGTTTGTTTTTTTTCACATTTTTCTGTCTTTTTACCTGCAAGTGTTCTTGTGGTCTAATTCATATTAGACCAAAATGTCATGGCACATGTGTTGTTGTGTTTGTGTGAAATTGCTTGTGTTAAAAGTCAACAAGCGTCTGGATGAGTGGGTCACACCCGACAGGCTGGACATGAAGAAGCTCCAGTTCCCTAAGAAAGAAGCTAAAACACCAACCAAGAATGGCCTTCCAGGGTCCCGTCCCAGCTCTCCAGAGAGAGAAGTGGTGAGTGTGTACTGCACTGCTAGATGTTTATCTCAGACCCTCAAATGTCAACAGTAAGCTCAGGTTTGGAAAAATCACTTTAGCTTTGCTAAGGTGCTAGTGTATACAAGGAAGATGGCTTCCTCTTGGATGATCCTAGCTTTTACATCCCAGCATGATGGACAGCCGTATGGTGCCTGTATGATGAAGGTAATGACCACTTGGAGGAACAGTTTGTGTAATCGATGGTCCATACCACAAGTCACTTGACACCCTAGTCAATACATAATAACTTGGGTTTTTTATGAGCTGTTCGACAGTGGTGGCCAAGTTGCTAGTCCTAGCCTTGGCGTAACATTCGGACATCAGCAGCTATTTGCATGGTAGCCTTACTAATGGCCTGCAACACCATGTGTGCTGCTCGAGTTGAGCAATTACTTGGTTGAAATCAGCCAACAGAGTATACGATGTGGTGATTTGCTCTATGAACACAAGGATACAATTTGTGTTCAGATTTTTACATTTAACTTAGCTTAGCTTTGGCACACCTCGGATAATAGCAATTAAAGCAGACCGTTTCACAAAAAAATCTCCAGTTGTGAGAAAGATTGAAAGCCTCAGTTTCCATCCATGTTTTTATATTCATTCTATCAAATATCATTTTGACTCCAACTGATTGCTACAGAAACTGTTTATTTTTCTTAATTATTATTCAAGCTACTTTAAATTTGTGTGTACATTGAATACCAGAACACTCAGTGACTTTGAGGGTTAACATGTGAATGTCAGTTAACTCCCTTCCTTCTCTTCCTTTCTATTCAATTTAGCGGAAGAGTCTAGAGCTCAACCTACAACCTGCCGCAGCTCCTTCCAGAGGCAAAACCCTCCCCACACCGGTACAAGTTGAATTTACCCATTCTAGAGAGCCATGACTAAAGCTCTGTACACATTGGACCAGATTTACCTTGGGATAACCGGGAATAAGGGCTAAATTTGATATGCTGTGGCTACTAAACAGATACAGTCTTGGCTAATACTGAGATAAAATCAATAGCTTTTAACTAATACATTGGTTTGTATTTGGCAAATTCGAGCACATGTCTCTGGTTTGGCTGGAATCTAAAAATCTTGTATCTTTGTACTCATCTTTTCACTGAACTTCTAACAATATTTCTCTGGTGCAGAAGAGGAAAGCAGAGTCCGTCTCCTTGGCGACTCAGGCGTCCCCGGTCACCTCCGTGCCTTCACTGCCAGGTTCAGCTGAAGCCACTCAGGCGTCTGTTTACCCTGCTGTGAGGGAGACCAACACCTTCAACCCCAAGGCCCGCGACGACCACGAGCAGATCTCCTCTCTGACAACGGTGAAGCAAAACTTTCAGGCTTTTTCAGTGTTGGATCTGAAGTCTCTAAATCATTCGCTAGTGTGTAACCTCTGTTTTCTCAAAACAATAGAATGGCACGGCCCGACGACTCATCCCCTCTCAGCCAGGGAGGAAGAGGAAGGCTAACTGTGGGGGCACTGATGAGGTATGCAGCTCAAAGATATTTCATCTTCACATACAGCTTATTATTTTCCATTTGTATTCCAACATAAACCACCATATCTTGGTCTCTCCATTTTTCAGTTTTATACATATGATGTAATTGGACTAATTAAATGTCAGTCACTGCTAGCTTTTTATTTTAATCCTCATTGGGTTTTTTTATTTTGCAAACAGAAATAATTATTTTTAATTTACACATTTATTGGTAGCATTCTGGGAATCTCAAATTCATGGGCTGACAAATACAAAAGAGTCGGTTAGCTCAAAGAACCACTTTACTTTAGTATCTGCATCAGCAATACGGCTATTGCAAGCCAAAACAATCCAGAATACTTGCTTTACTGATATGAGCAGAATTACAGTGTTATAAAAGGTTTTGCAGAAATGCATGATTGAAAAAAAATTACTCACAATAATAATGTAATCCCTTATCTAACCCTTAAATTAATATTGTGTGATCTGACATAAGAATGTTTCCTGTCTTAAAATATTCACACTCTTCAGGAAGAAAAATGCTTCTGATTATAATAAATACATACAGTATAATGCTAATGATGTAAAAGGTAACATTTCACTTTGGTTCAGTATTTTCATTTTTCAGCACGCTCACTTTGACATAAGCAGTCAGCCTCTGAAACTCCTCTATGCTTTAAGATGTGGAGTTCGTATTAATATCGCCCATGTTATGTGAAGACAAGTATGTTGCGCAATTAATGGATTAATTAGCTTGATTATGGCGGGACATTAGGCAGCTCAAGTGCCTCTTGTTTGATTAGACGCCACTGAATATGAAAAACAATTATCTGAGGACTTTGCTTTACTTTGATTATCAGCTAGATTTTTGAACTTGTTAGTTTATGAATTTGAGACCAACAGAAGTTAATCTAATGCATGATAACATACCAGCCAGTATTAGGGGCTGACTGTTCACTCTGCTTTCATACATTTTAATTTTTCAACATTCATTGTCCCTGGAATGTGTATTTACAGGTTTCCAGGCTTTTCCCACTGATTTTGGCTAATTACAGAAGTTTTTATAAAAGATGATAACACAGAATGCAGAATGACAATATTACCTCAGTCACCCCGCTGTAGGCTGAGTTCATGTTTGGATGTGATGCTTCTTGCTTCATTCTCACAGTGTGATTGCTGTACTTCATTTGTGTGAAACTGCAATGATTTTTTTGACTGTCAAGAGTGTTTATTTACACTTTTGACATGGGTCATTTGCAAACATATACTGAAAGAAAATCTTATCTACATAATTGAGACTGCCTACATTATAACATTGTTTTTAATCAAAATTAAGCTTCTTAAAGTTTGCTTTGAGAGGTTGGTGGAGAAAGCCAGGATGACAGTAGCTTAGTCTATTTGTCTTTCAATTACACATTGAAAGGATTTAATGTCTGAAGTCAATGCTACCGAAAAAATGAGTAAACCTACTTTGTTTACAAACCTATAGCAGTTCAGCCTCTGAGTTAATTTTCAGTGCTTCTGTACTACTTCCAGCAAGCTCCTTCCACTTGAGCAGTTAACCTGTGGTGTTGAGTATATAAAATTGCAGCACTTGCCCTCCCACTTTTCTTATTTAGTCAATCTCTTATGACAATGGCTATTGGGTTCTTTGAATAAAGCGAACAAATCAACCTGTCAAATCCACATAAAAGAATTGGCCGAACATTTATTTTTACTCTTTAACCTCGCTCTTCATTCATTGTCTGATATCACTATCAACAGCCAATTGCGAATATTGGTGGCTAACTACTGATGAACCCACACTGGAATATGTTCGCTAAAACTACAAATGTTATACTGAAGTTGGATATTGCTTTCAATTTACCCCTGTAACTCAACTGTTTAGTCAAACATTCAGTGTAAATAAAAATCATTTTATTCCCCTCTTAAGTTTCCAAAAGCCCCTGTTCGCTTGTGTTTTTCTGATAGATGATAAAGGTTTTGCAGTATAACAACCCTCGAAGTGCCACTGTCTATCTGCCACCACAAGAGGTCTGTTTTATTTCCTATTATTGCCCATTGACTGTGTATTGCTCTCCAGAGCCAGCTGTGCCATAGTGGGTCCAGTAAAACAGAGGAGCTGCTTACCTCTGACCCGAGCTTAGTCCTTTTGGTAGAGAAATGGGTTTAACCTGGCCATTGTGGTTACTTGTTAAAAGAAATTTTCTCTGAATTTGTAAAAATATTTAAACTCTATCAGCTTTTTAAGTTACACAGCTTTAAGTACTTCAAAATGATTGCAGTAAGAGTGCATTAAAGTGAGAATTAATGATGTTGGTGCCTAACGTTGCCTCTCTTTACCACCAGGACTCCCAGGACAGTTCTGACGGCATCCCGTCCGCCCCCCGCATGACTGGCAGTCTGGTGTCCGACCGTAGCCATGACGACATAGTCACCCGGATGAAAAACATAGACTGTATAGAACTAGGCCGTCACAGACTGAAGCCCTGGTACTTCTCGCCGTACCCGCAGGAGCTCACCGCGTTACCCATCCTCTACCTCTGTGAATTCTGCCTCAAGTACCTCAAAAGCCTCAAGTGTCTCCAGAGGCATTTGGTGAGATTCTGTTTGAAACCTCTGTAGATAACTTCAGCCCTTTCTCTCCTGCTGTATAGATTATTGAAATTCGCTCTCATCTTCTCGTCTTTATCATCTCATGACAGACAAAATGTAATCTTCGGCATCCCCCAGGCAATGAGATCTACCGCAAAGGCACCATCTCGTTCTTCGAGATTGACGGCAGGAAAAACAAAGTTAGTGATTTATGAGTTATTATTCCCTCCTCAGAACATTTTTAATATTGGGTGTATTTTTTTTTTTTTAATTATTATTATTATTATTTTTTATTGAATAATACCATATTTTTTTCCCCAGACTTATTCCCAGAACCTGTGTTTACTGGCCAAGTGCTTCCTGGACCACAAAACGTTGTATTACGACACAGACCCTTTCCTCTTCTATGTAATGACGGAGTACGACTCCAAGGGCTTCCACATAGTGGGCTACTTCTCCAAGGTACAAATTCTATTGAACATTTTAAAGTGCTTTTACAGTGTTTATATACACTCACAGAGCACTTTTTTTTAGGAACACCTGTACACCTGCGTATTCATGCAATTATCCAGTCAGCCAATCATGTGGCAGCAGTGCAATGCATAAAATCATGCAGATACAGGTCAGCAGCTTCAGTTAATGTTCACATCAAACATCAGAATTGGGAGAAAATGTGATCTCAGTTACTTTGACCGTGGCATGGTTGTTGGTGCCAGACGGGCTGGTTTGAGTATTTCTGAAACTGCTGATCTCCTGGGATTTTCACACACAACAGTCTCTAGAGTTTACACAGAATCGTGTGAAAAACAAAAAACATCCAGTGAGCAGCGGTTCTGTGGACGGAAACACCTTGTTGATGAGAGAGCTCAGAGGAGAATGACCAGACTGGTTCGAGCTGACAGAAAGGCAGCAGTAACTCAGATAACCTCAGAGCAGAAAAGCATCTCAGAAGGCACAACACGTCAAACCTGGAGGCGGATGTCACTTTGGTAGCTGGTTGACGTTGAGCTGAAAGCTGATACCTACCCAGTATTAGTAAGGTGTTCCTAATAAAGTGCTCAGTGACTGTATATGTGTATATATATTTTTTTTAATTTACCAAGCTAACTCATTGATCTGCATGTTTCCACTGGTAATAGCTATTAAACATTCTAGCGCCTTACTAAGGTTTCTCAGCTCAAAATTAACTTTTGTCCTCTGTGTGCAGGAGAAAGAGTCGACAGAAGATTATAACGTGGCCTGCATCCTCACCTTGCCTCCTTACCAGCGGAGAGGCTATGGCAAACTGCTCATTGAGTTCAGTAAGTGTACAATTTTGAAAACAATGGCAAGACAGTGTTCAATACATGTCTGTGTGCTTTGGAACATTTTCTGTATTCACCTCACAAGTGATAATCTCTTCACTGTGTGTTTGTGTGCTGTATTTGTCAGGTTATGAGCTGTCCAAGGTCGAAGGAAAGACAGGCACTCCTGAGAAGCCGCTTTCTGACCTTGGTCTTTTGTCCTATCGCTCCTACTGGTCCCAGACCATCCTGGAAATTCTCATGGACCTGAAGCCTGACAACGGGGAGAGGCCGCAGATCACCATCAAGTATGTGGCCCATGGCTTTTTAACTCAACCTTTCGATGTAGCTCGAGAATAATATTCAGTTATTGGTTCCCTTTTTATTTAATGTTTTATTTTGTCCCTCCAGTGAAATCAGTGAGATCACCAGTGTGAAGAAAGAAGATGTAATTTCAACGCTTCAGTACCTCAACCTAATCAACTATTACAAGGTGAGAGACCAAGATAACATCTTTTGTCTTAAATTTATCATAGGACATCTTGATTCTTGCATTAAATTTGAGCCTGTTTTTAAAGTGATGATACACAGGCAAATAGAGCAAATATTTCTGCCAATCAGTAGTTAAGGTAACAGTTTCAGTAGATAAAGAAGACTGTTCATGGGCAATTTAACTGAAGAATTTTGGTTGTTGGCAGTGTGAAAATGGATAAAATTACAGAACTTTCCACGAAAACTCAACTTTTTACTTGAGCAAGTTGACCACTTCATTCTCATCAATGATGAAATGAATAACATTTGAAAACACATTGCAGACAGCTAATGCTAGCTGCTAATGTTGTAGACTAGCAGTGTCCAGTCAAATGTCATAAATGTTATATAACATGACTGTTTACTTTAAAGATTCATATGAATGAAGATGTCAGTGTAGCCAAGTGAAACATTATGAATTGACTCTTCTCACCCTGGTCACACCACCTTGGTGTGAAATGTTTTGAAGGAAGCACAGGTCTTCTGACCGCTTATCTTGTTTCTGATTGGATGATGTTGAAACTTTGGCACCAGATTTGCCCAAAATGATCATCACCTTATGATGATATATGGGATTCCATGATTCCAAAAAAAAATGTTTTGACTGTCTTGTCTCTTGCATCTAGGGTCAGTATATTCTGACTCTCTCTGAGGACATTGTGGAGGGGCATGAAAGAGCAATGCAGAAGAGACACTTGCGCATAGATCCAAAATGCCTTCACTTCACCCCCAAGGACTGGAGCAAGAGGGGCAAGTGGTAGAGTCCCAACCTTTTCAGCCAATCCCCTTCCTCTGACAGCAGACTTAACTGAAGCAAGCGGTGTATCAGATACAGCTTTTTGTTGAGTTGTGGAGCCTCTATACAGAAACCTTTTTGAACCCAAGACTCCTTTTGTTTAAGATGTAAACAATGAGCGGAAGTTGTCATTCAAGATGCGTATGCTTTTATTGTGAATAATAAAAAAAAAACTATTAAATACAAAGCAAATTTAGGGAAAAAAGAGACAGACTGGTTAATGGTGTGACAGATTTAAAAAAAAAAAGAAAAAAAAAAAGCCTTTTTAACAACAAAATAAAAAAAAGTCCATGTGGCTAAGTCTTTATCTCTTCAGAAAGTTCATAAGTGTAAAAAAGATCATGTTTATGACCTTAACAATACATTATAACTGGGGTAAGGTATCTACTAAAACAGTGGAAATTAAAGCCTAAGAAGGCAAATAGGCCGCCTCATGAAGATGAGATGGTAGGTTTGCAGGTGATAATGATTCTGTATGGCATCGCCTCATATGAAACGTGTCCACATTTTTTCCTAAATTTTTTCCTATATTTAGTGTGTTTCTATGGCGCATCACACACGTGTGGATCTTTGTCTACGTTCTTTGTGCCTGGCACACAGCAAGGAAGTAGAAGAGGTTCAAGGTTGCCATCAAGGATAATTTTTTATGTATCCCAAAAATCGTATAAAAACTTATAAGGATAACTTCTGGAAGAAAATCCATCCTTGTTCGACAAACTTTTTGCCAAGAATCCTTAGGCAGAGACTCTTTCCAGAAACATCACATTGGTTTTTCATACAACAGCAGTTGTCAACTAAACCTGAGCTGATGGAAACTGGACTAGATTTGGAAAGGGGACACATTTTTCGAGAAACTTTACAAAGAAGGCACATTGTCACTGTGAGACCTGTGGCACTCATTAAACACTGGGACAAAAAATATCTACGCAGCACTCCAAACCTTACTTATCAGTTTTTACTATAAAACAGTAATTGTGTACAAAGTGTCGAGGCTTGGAGTCATCGCTCCGCTTCTGCCTCTGTTTCACTTGGTGCATCTGTTTGTTTTAATTTTGAAAGCAGTAGTATCTGTTGATGAAAAGAGTAGAACAGCCAACATGGCCATGTCAAGTTTATCATTTATTTACAATATTAGTCTTGCTTTAAAACCACACTGTTGATTAGTTTGTAGTGTTCCATGTTCTTTATATGATCATACTAGTGAATATCTCTCCTTTTTGGTTCAGATAATTCTCAGTCAGGACCATCTGTCCACAGTGTGCAATGAGACAAATCAATTTTCCCAAATAACTTTGTTACCTGTAATAATTGTACATACTGAGACTGTTTTGTAAAAACAAAAATGCTTAGAAAAGAAACAAGCCATGTTGAACTGTTAGAAGAATGTAAATTATGTGTACAGTTGTCTTTCCATTTTTTTACTTGAATGTAAACTAACAGGTGGCACAATAATGATGTAATGAAACTTTACTGACTTAACTGTTGTTGTTGTTAGGAAAATGCATCAAAAAAGTGATATCTTTCTTTCAGTTTGTTTCATGTTTACACGTCTCTTAGGATGTTGAAGCCCAAATTTATGTAGTTGAAATTCTCCGGATTTGCTATATCTTTAAGTGAAATACATTTAAAGTATGATTTGGACGTTTGATATGAAAATGTTGTTAAATTGATAAAAAAAAAATATCTGAAAAACTCAAAAGTGTCTTTGTTTTAATGTGAGTAAAGGGTCCATTCTTAATTTTAGCCACTGGTAGTGCTGAATGAATGGATGTCACCGGAGCCAACATGACTTGTTTGAAATTTTATGCTATATTATATTTTATCATAAGCAAAGAGTTGCTGATTTCTGTTCATCTAAGGCTGTTTGACAATGGATTCTAAAACGTTACGGCTGACCCCGTGACTTCCTTTAGTGGTGGTTAACTTTTCCTGCTGTGTGGTGATTACCAGACAAACATATTTCCCCTTCAACTGGTTCTTGCTGTCTGTGCAGAATAACAACCTGAATGGTAATTTCACTGGAATTCAGATATCTTGTGCATTGAGATAAGTGACACTCAACAAGCCCACAGTGAACACGCCCCCTGCAACACTCCCCAATCCGTAACACAAATTACACTAGTTGTAAGTCATCACTGTCTGGAAGATGTATTGAGAGATGCATGGATGTAAGATGTACGGATTACAAAATTCATTGCAGTAAAATATAATGAAAACCCAATTTCATCTTATGCAGTCCACATCAAAATTGAAAAAATAAATAAATAAATAATGAAGAATTGTTTTTACAGAAAATGAAATCACCATGCAATGTACAGTGTAGTGCAGTTTTATCTTGTTCCCCTTTGGGAGGTTCAGCTCTTTTCACTGAGTTGGTGACATAGCCACCAGGGGGCAACATGATCACTTTCCCTCCCTGTGCATACAACATTTTATTACTAATGCTCAAACAAGGCAGAAGCTAGTTCAAAGTAATAATGTAGTTGTAATAGTGCCACCCTTAGGCTGAAAAGTGTAACTCTGTTAATGCTGGTGTGGCATTGGGTAATGTCCAAATGAGAAGTGGGCATCCGTGTGAACTGTGTGCAAATGTGGTTAAGTCCACAGGCAAATTACACAATAACTATTTAAATATATTACAATTGAATAAGTTCAGGCATTGCTCCATGAATAATGCATCCCTAGACTAGTTCATGGCTGCAGACCCATGACTTTGAAACTGGGCAGGGCAAGATAGGCAAAGGATTGATAGTGAGTTTAAAGGGATGAATAGCACTGCACTCCGCATTAGTTCTGGCAGCTATTACACCCTACCCCACATAGTTGTGTAAAACTTCAATAATAACATGCCACCCAGCTAGCTTTTCCTTGAGGGTAGCATCAACTTTGGAGGTTAATCGTCACCCATTGATGTACAAACAAACTGCAAGGGACAGGATGCGAAGGAGTCTTGCCTGCTTAGTCACCCAGCCGGATGTCCTCCAAAAAATTTAAAGGAGTCATTCTCAAATTGTTTCTGTTTGAATCAGGTTGTATAAACTGAACTCGGCTCCCAGGTTTGTTCTTCTCTGGGACGTCCCCTCTGTCAATCAGCAGGCATTTGGATCTGTACAGTAGGCAGCAGATTACAAGGCTTTCAGACAGTAGCACCACACAAGCAGCGACCCGCTCACAGTGAATTTAGAGGTTGCTGTAAGGATTACGAGCTTCCTTGTTACTTAATACGAGTGCTCATGCCCGCTGGTAGCCCTTGTGCATTTCTGCACTGCGGGTTTGGATCGTCAGCCTGACATTTAACTGCACTGCGGTTCTGGGGTAGCTTCTCCCTGCAGAACATCACAGCCATTTTCTTTCCACACCTGTCATACGGGAGAGGCACACCAATTCCCCAGAGGGCGAGCAGGAATTTCACACTTAATTATTTCACCCTCTCCACATTACTCATTTGGGAAGTTGTTCCTGACAACTAGTACACACCCTTCATCTTGGTACCTAGCTGGTGGCTGATATTTTGCGGACCTCTGAGATCTAAGAGCTCCGTCTCTTGGGTTTCTGCTCCTGGCAAGTCTCTCGCTTCAGGTTTTTCATGACCCCCCCCCCCCCCCAACCGCTGGACCCTCTGGCTTTAACAGTGAACTTTACTGGACTTTACTTTCCAGACCAACAATGGGGTGAAGGCTGACTTTGTGGTCTTTCATTTAGTAGAGACTATCGTTGCTGTCTCTCTAGTTTCAGTGGGGCAGCTCACTGGACCTCCAGTTATTGCTGTGCATTGTTTCCTCAGGGGCCTCCGCTACTTCTGGTCTGAGATACTACACAGTGAGGTCACTATAACGACAAGGATTAGACAGCCAACGAGGAGCAAGCTTTCGTTTTGCCCGATGACAAAAATTCCATAAAGGGAGAGACAAGGCCTTTGCTGTATGGTCCTAATGAGTATTAGCTCTTGAATGGTGCCAGTGGTTTCTCCCTGCTGTGTGCACATAACCTTTCTGCAACATCAGATACCGATACGTTACCACGCCTCCTGGTAATCCATTGTCCAGATGGATCAAAGTCCATTGGCAGCGTGGCAAATCTGCCATCTACTCTCCAGATGCTCAGAGAGTTGTACCAGATCTCAGGACCAGCTAACCTTAGATATTCTGCATGCATATACTGAATTCAACTGCTTTCCAGTACTATGCACCTTATTAATGGAATCAATTACAAAGGTCTTTGAAACTAGAACATCTTGTCCTGGTAGATGATTTTAAATTCTTAATTGCAGGTTTATTTAATGATGTTTGTGATTGTTTCTGATGATCTGTCTAGGTATGTTCACTGAATGCTGACTCTGCAATGTGCATTGGATTGTGCTTGTTTGTTAGTTTGTGTATAATGTTTTGCTGCTGATCTCAATGAGACTACCTGAATAAATAAAGGTTAAAATCAAAAGGTAGCCAAGGATCTGTTTTGGTGGGACTAGGATCTGCTACGTCCAGTCTTCCCTCCTGGATCCTACACCTTTGGCTAGAAAACACCATGCTGCATCCATAGCCACCATTTCTCCCTCAACATGTGATATTCGTTGAGTCATGACAGTCGGTCATGACCTGGTAGATTCTGCACCCTGATGTTCCTTGCTACTCATTGCATCAGATGGCCATCTTCCTGCCACTTGCTCCAACAAATTTAATTAGGTCAAAATTGAGATTACTTTCCTCCAACCAAATAATTTTGGTGTTACTGTGGTAAAGACTCACAGAGAAAGAGCGCCATTACATGTGCACTGTTGTTAGGTTGCATAGCACAGATTGACCTAGATTCTTGAAAGCTATCTATTGCTACCTATCACTGGGGAAAAAAGATGATCCGTAAAATCATCTTCAGGGTCTAATAAAAAAACATTCTAGTTGTATTATACCTTTGCTTTGGTTTGTAGAATGAACCTTGATTTTGGCTCACAGTTGGGTTTATTGGGGCTGTGATGTTTTTAGGGCTTGTGTATCATCAGTGCAAAAGTAGGATAAATCCAACAAATGCAACATCTGCTTCACAACGCAGTGCATCTGCAATGTGATGATGCAGTGTTAACAGATTCACTCATGTAAAATGAATGAACTTCCTTGGGAACAATACATTTAACTAAAGTGTGATCATGAAATAAAAGCTCTGATGAGACACAGTGTACCAGATATGGCCTATTAAAATTTTCATATTTGACCTTTAATTATAGCGCCACCCTCAGGCTAATTGGGGTCATGTTGCAGACACATCTTATGTCATTGTTTAAAACGGCATGTCTCCTGCATGTTCCACCTCATAGCAATTTGAAGTGAGTGTGGAAAAAGAAAAAAAACATCAGAAAACAAAAGGGTTTCACAGCAGAGTTGAAACCCCTAAAACAGACTTGGTAGAACGTCTCCACATGG
The DNA here is from genome assembly GCF_046629955.1 of Centroberyx affinis. Lineage (NCBI taxonomy): Eukaryota > Metazoa > Chordata > Actinopteri > Beryciformes > Berycidae > Centroberyx > Centroberyx affinis. The sequence continues at coordinate 68,177 of NW_027280495.1, read as the reverse complement.
TGTCACTGTAGCACTGATTGTTGTATTTAAATTTCAATATGACTTTTGATGGGACTGAGGACGTCTTAACATTCAAACCTGTTTACAGATTCAAATCATGATTTACCATAACTGCCAGTAAATGGAAACCATTAAATACACAGATTATTTTTCTTGGTATCAGATGGGATACAATGTGACATACTGGAGAAAGATATAGGAAAGAGTTACTGTGCACATATCTCAGAAATTGCACAACTTCCAGTGGCACTTGTTATCATGTATGGTTAGTTTCACTGACATAGATTAAGGTTAGTGTAAAATTAATAGATATTAATATCTGTATTTTATGAGAGCTTTGTTTTTTGAGTCTATGTGAATGAGATAAACGAGGTCACAGCCACTCAACATTGTCAAATTTATGGCAGTTAAAGGGATATTTCACTTGAGCAGATTAACTTTCTTGCTTACCTTTATATGAGTTCACTTAAAGTCAACCATTAATATTAGCTCATTATAACAGTCAACAAAAAACTGAACACTGGTGGAAGCAACAGATTCCCACAGCTGCTAAAAAAGCAGATCTTGGCTGTTGACGAACACATACTGAGAACTGCATGTTAAAAAAATATAAATGCTGCACTGCTATCATCTTGGTTCCTCTGCTTTTTCTCTCTTATCTGTTACAGGCACTTGCTACCAACAGCACAGACTTCTTATCCCCACCCCCCACCCCCCGCTCTGCTCTGAGCTTGACCAGAGCCGCTGACCTGTTAACATGGCCATATGGTAAGGCCAGGACTAGACTTCATACAGTAATTAGGGGGATGGTGCTGGGCCCTTTGCTGTGGTGCAGTACAAGTTAAGCAGCATTACTCTCCTCTTCTCCTAAACATCTCTTGTTTTCATGTATTTCATCTGGGCCTCTATGTGCTCCTTTAATACTCAAATTCAGGTAAAGCACAGGTAAAAATGTGTAAGAAGGTGCAGAATCTGACAGGGAGGAAAGGGCGAGGTCATGTTGTTATGGTCTGTCTGCTCCTGCGCTCTCATTGTTTTTGAGCAGGTCGATTGTTTGGTATGGCCTCCACCCACTTGCCCACGTTTGGGGAGTACACAAAGGTTTCTACAGCCAAACAAACACACACAAACACACACACACATACACATGGCCGTTTTTCACGTTTGCCCCCCAGTCAGCCATTCCTAACCTTTTAAACTCACTTGCACAGAAATGCCAATTGTGGCACAAAGAAAATGAGACACTAAATGCATGTGCTTGTCATTTGCTAGTTCCCCTATCTATCAGCACATTAGTGTAGAAAAGGGATTAGTGTGAGTAGGAGCAAAAGAGAGGAAAAGAGAGAACAAGATAACCCCAACAGACTAATTATGAGAATTGACTATCTTGATATAACAGCTTACTTATCTTTATCTGATATGCTACATCATTTCTGGTTGTTCATGTCATATTATATATATAAATTTTGCAATGTCTTTCTTTAGCACTTGATTCAGCAACATTGTACATTTACAGTCTTGCCAATAAAGCATTTTGAATTTCAACTGAAGACACAGAAAGCTCTCATCCTGCCCATTGCTGTCCGTTGCTGCCTCAACCTCTCTCTGACAAGGAGATGGGGAGGGGGGAGGAGAGAGAGACTGGGTCTGCTGTGTGTGAGAGGAGGAGAAAGAGGGGGGTTGGCTTTCAGCGTGATGTGAATGGAATAGAATCAGCGCGAGAGAGAGAGAGAGAGAGAGAGAGAGAGAAAGAGAGAGGGAGGGAGGGAGGACAGCACAAATCAACCTGCCTCTTTTGACTTAACAACAGAATAGAGGAGCTGCGTTATTAGACATAGAGATCGGGAAGTATTGTGTGTGTGTTTTTTTTATTTTTGGAGAGAGGAAGAGAGCAGCAGACAGGAGGAACTGAAGGAGGAGGAGAAAAAGCCTCACCGTGGAGATAGATAGCAGAAAAATGCTGTCATGGGGAGAGAAGGGGAGGGAGTCGACAGAGAGGAACAGGATGAAACAAGGCAGGGTCGGGCAGAGCTGAAATGTGGAGGTAAGCCTTTTCTTTCTGTATTGAGATTATGGAGAACGCACATTCCAGCCTCCCCTACGTCCTCTTTTTGATGATAATGAATTCAGCTGGACGGATCCGCACACCCATGTATGCCCGAGACCTCTGTATAGGCATGCATATGCTCTTATATTCAAGCAATTCAGCCACAGACTTAATGTATGAAAATGACAGAGGGTATGAAATAATGTCTCAGCATTGTGAAATCATCTTCAAGCTTGTCCTCTCTGTCTATTGTGTTGCTGCCAGCTCTGTAAAAATGTGTTTACTGGGGTGTTACTGGGGCGTCCTAGAGGCTCAGTGAGCTAAGGTGCTCTCTACATACTATTTACACGCGACATTGGAGACATTGGAGGTTTCAATCCAACCTTTGTCGCATTTCATACCCGGTCACCCCCCCCCCCCCCCCCCCCAACCCCCCACCTCCTCCACCCCCCCCACCCCCCCCTCGACTATCCCACCATCTTTCCTGTCTCTCTCCATTGTACGCTGTCCAGCAAAGCAGAAATGCCTTAAAAAAATGGTGTTATGACATTGTCAAGAAGCCACTGCAAAACCTTGCTGTAGAGCGCTTGTGGCTGCAGGACTCGGGAGATGAGGGCAAGGTGGAGGGAGGGAAGGAGGGAGGAAGAATGAGGGAGACTGAGAGAATGAAAGAGAGAGAGGGAGAGAAAGGGATGAGATAAAGATGCAGGAACAAAAAAAAGAGGACTGGGAATTATTCCAAATACATATTTTCAGAGACAAAGAAGCCATCAGCCTCAGTCTGCTGTGGTGTGCAGGGGATTTATGTGGATAAAGAGGATTGTAATACCACTGCATGTCATGTGCACAGACAATGATGGAATGGAGAACCACAACCGGAATTGGGGTGTTGTTTTCAAGGTGGCAGAGAAAATGAGGGATGCGGGAGCCCTTCTTTTTTTTTCTTCTCTTCTTCCCCCCTCATTTAAGATGGGGCTGTGGGTTTATGAGATGTTGGGGGTTTCAGGGTTCTGGATGAGGCTGCTGAAGGAAAAGAAAGGAGGGAATGGAGGACTGGGGGGGGAAAGAGACAAGCAGCAGCTTACATAAGCCAGTGCACTCAAAGGACGGGCCATTTAATTTACATTGAGCCGCATGGTCCCTCATGCTATGTGGTATTCACTGTGGTTGTCATTAGCATTTCAGATGATAAAATGCATTTGGGCTTGACCTGGTGGAGACGCTCTCTTAGTGAATGAGTGTGAAAGCACGTATGATTGTATAACTAGATAAGATTTGGTGGCATTGTGTTTGTGTTCCTGGCTAGACCGGCAGGAGGGTGTGATGTTATTCATTAGAGGCTACTTTACATGGATGGTTGTCAGATGTGTGTATGTGTGTGTCTTTTGCTCTCTGTCTACACTCATTCTTCATGGTAAATGGTAATCCTAAAATACAGTATGTCTGCATGAACTGCCCATCCAACTCAGCTCCTGAGAAGCATTGACATAACTGTGCTAACAGTATGCAACCTATTTATCCAACTCCACTGTGATGCACACAGACTTTTCTCCTACTGCCGTTCACTGCATTGCATACATTACCATCCAGTAAAATAGGATAATGCTCTGTCTATGGCCATGTGTCAAACAATACAACCTCACAAATGTCCATAGGGCTATTTAATGTAAAGACAGACAGAGTTACAGGCAAACAACAGCACAATCAACCAAATAATAGATCATCCTTGCTTCAGAGTACTTGTGTAATATTAGATACAGCAGGTGTACAAATCTTATTGGCTACTAATACTAGAGTAACTGAAGGCCTCACACCCCTCATGGTCCACAATTTCCTTTTTATCTCCATAACAATTCATTGAGGTAGATGTTTTTCAAACAAACTTGATTTATCATTTCCCCTCTTTCCTGACGACATATTTTCCAAGCCAGATTTAGGTGAATATACTGTATTTGTAAAGTAGTTGAGGTGTTTCCCTGCATTTAGAGCGATAGGGAGTTGATTTCCCAAATGTAATCACCTAAAACAATCACATGTATGACGTCTGTCTGCGTTAATTAGGGCATCAAGGCTGTTATGTGCCATTTATCAGAATATGATGTCTTCAAGTGGCTCTACTGACAATAAATAAGAGACTATTTTTTAGACACTGACAATGCCCAGAGTCAGGGATATGACTACATTTTGGATTCAAAACCGTTACCACAACGGTTTAGTTTTAAGGCTGAGTCTGATCTGGTTTGGACACATTTGATGTGATGAAGTTGCTATGTGAACATGTTGGGACTCAGTCTGTTGTCCCCCAGTCCAGCTGCAGTCAAACTGGAGCCTGGAGCCGGCCCAATTATTTGACACGTTTAATATCTGTGACTCTGAATAAAGCTGGACAGACTCCTGTGATATGAAATGGACACTAATCTTAGAAGGACTCTGCCAGTAGCCAATGACAAAGTGTTTTCCATGTTCATGAATATAAATTGATATTAATTAACTGTCCAAGACCAAAGAAATAGCATACAGCCTGAGGATTCTGTTTTAGGGCAGATTTTCTCTTTAAAAGACAATAATGTGATCTAAATAATAGACATGGTTATTGGTGTCCATCTGTATCTGTATTTCTGCATCTGCTCAGGAGTCACACCATCGCCACAGTGTGTCTCTGTACGACCTATGGGTGTTTTTTTTCTATGAGAGGCCTCTGTGGGACATGTGGCACACACACTCCAGCTTGAGTGGGAGGGGAGCAGAGGTAGAGGAGACTCTTGGATCGATCCGGCCCCCTTTTATTTCCTGCACCAACTGGAGCCAAGAGAGCTTGACTCTATACCATGTGCTTCTGATGTTGTGGGTTCATATTTGGCTCTCACGTGTCTCACTGTCTTTCTCTCTCCTGTCAACCCTTACTGTCCAGTGAAGAAGTAATGCCATAAAATAATCCTAAAAAACAGTCCCTCAGTCAGTGCCTATGTCAGCAGTAACCTGTGACATCAGAGGACAATGACCATATTGTATTCTGAAACCAAATCGTAAAAAGAAACAAAGAATCTTACAAAGGAGCCATGTTATTACACTTGTCCTTTGCAAATGCAGGTGGAGACGTGTGCTTTGAGTTGAACGGTGATGACCGTTTGTTAGCAGCTTCACACATCTGTGAGGATTCAATCACTGCCACAGGGCCAACAGACTCAGGCTAATCGCTCCTCAAGCTGTTTGCCACCCAGGATTTAAACTTTAGCTCACACCGTTTGTCCTGTTTGCGTACAGAATAATATTGTGACTCCTTTTTCAACAGCTTCCGCAAATATAGATGGCAACCGTCAAAAATCAGCACTCTTCACACGTTGGAAAGAGGTGACAGTCTGGAAATAATGCAGGTTGAAGGTGGAGATATTAAACCCTCTTGTATGGTGTATCAGACAAGAGGGTTTTAGGAACTAGTGAAGTCTATGTAGGTGTTAAAGGTATTATTACACTTATATTGCTCTCATGTCAGGGTAAATGAAAAAAAGACGACCAAAAAATCAACATAGACATGAGACAAGTGATTTTGGTTGGTGTCAACAAAATAACTGTTGTGCTGTGTGGATTTAGATTAATACGTTGTTAGGTTACCAGGCAGATTCTGTTTTGGTCTGAGTCAGCATCATATCATTCCTCTCATTTGGAGCCATTTTGCATGGCTACACCCAGGCAGACTCCCTGTGGGGGCTCAGCGAGGAAGGCAGTTGGACAGGCGGAGCCTTCCCCTCATCGGATGGCAGGATGCCGGCAGTGTAAGCCACTGGGTGGATCCTCTTAGCTCCTGCTCTCTGTTGTCACCTGTCCCCTGTGGCCAATGGACTTAATGGAAGCTCTCACTACAGTTGAGTCCTAGTTTATTGCCTTCCCATAGCTGTGCAGCAGCTGTCTGCACAATTAAGACGAGAAGAAATAAGAGAAAGATTTATTCAAGGTGACAGAGAGAAAAGAAGTGCAAAGATTATATTTGTATGACATTCAGGGAGGCTTTTGTCATTAGTGCAGATGATTCTCAGTGGCTGAACTAGAAAGACCAAGCTGCTGTCAACTGACTGTTGACAGCTGCATTGAATATCTCAACTTTCAAAATGTCGCTCTGTGACTATTCCAAGGCCTACTTTCTATACAAATCAGTATCGTTAGATTTTCAAAATCACACAAGGAAATAATGGTCATAATACCTGAGTCAGTTGACAGCTTGTTGGCCCTCTGTTAGACCCACACAAACCATTGGCTCTTCTAGTGTGAAGTCAAGAATATTGTAGAATAATTGAAAAAAAAAATTGGTACAAAGAACAAAATCATTGTTGATTATGTTTTAGGCCTACTCCAATAATAAAACTCCTACAATAAAATCCTGATGTCATAGTCTGAAAATATCTGGGAACCGCAAATTCTTCTCCAGAAGTATTTGTGTAATTTCCATCAGGCGAGCTCGGACGTCCCACATGCATGAAAATCCCTTCACATATACAGCATTTGCATGTTGTAAGATGCCCCCAATTCAGAAATACACTCAAGCATGTTGTCAGTAATCACAGTGTCCTCCTCAGTTAGATCATACATACGTTAAACCATTAAGCAGAGCAATGCCTCCTCTTTTCATTGTTCACGTTGCCATTACAGCAGAAGTGCACTCAGGGGTATTCAGAGCTACTGAAAGGCCGACCATGCACACTCCCACCACATCACTTCATCTCTATACTTAGTAAATACAGATCAAAAAGGCAGAAAACATCCTGCGCTGAGAGGAGTGTAAAAATACCCTCATGAACAATATTCTATTCTTGGGCAGATGCATGAAATATTAGAAATTATCGACACATTTATTTCCGACTGAAGAAACTCTTGATTCTGTCCGTTCTGTCGCTATCAAGGGGGGTGGGGGTGGGGGGGGGAGTTGCAGCTTCAGCTGTTCCATTTGCAGGTTAAAGAAGTCAGAAAAGAAAGTAGTTTCCAGTGAGAGGTGCGTGGTTGCAGCACTGGCAGATACAGTATCGTTCACGGCTGTCTTGTCTGTGAGCCCCTTACTGGGCCAGACGGCAACCGTACACAGGAAACGCAGAGAGATGTGACCTCAAAGGCAGAGGAGGGAAGGGAGATGGGTGGTGGCATGAGTGTGTGTGTGTGTGTGTGTGAGGGGGGGGGGCTCTTGTCTGCTTTGAAATTAAGTCCCGTTACACTTCCCTTATTCTCTGTCATTGTTATTGATGTGAGACAAATAATGTGCCCTGCAGTCACCACAGTTATGTGTCTGGATACTCAATTTTATACCTAAAAAAAAAAAAATTAGTGGCAGAAAAAATGTTGCCGGCTCCAGGCACATACTGATAAACTTTACAATTGAGCAGGTAATGGGTCAATGAATCATTCCATGCGAGCATTAATGCGCATTAATTCTCCCGGTGACACACTGTGGGTTTTTTTTTCAGAAGTCTGCTGAAAGCCACAGACATGCAGGACCTTTTCCTTCTTACAAAACATAGCTCACACACAGGGACACAGCAGAGTTATATAGGAGCTAAATCAACAGCTATATCTGCATCGCCCAGCACAGTTGGCATATTGCCGCGTGGATTTTGTGAGCTGCACATTTCTATGTAGGTCACAAGGTGCAGAGCAACCAGAGTAAGTGACACAAGGCCACCAGGCAGGGGAGAGGCTGGGGCTGCTATAAACAGCAGCAAGTGCTCTTCCTGCCTGCAATATACAGATGTATAATGAGCTCAAAAAAAATGTGGTCAGTAGGCTATAGCATATTTTTTCTCACATTTTGGCTCTGAAAATGTTCTGTCCTTTATTATTTTTGATGTGCGATGATACAATATCTACAAGGTTAAAGTATAAACAGACTGATTTGAGGGTGTTTTCATACAACACACAATTGCCTATTTCACCCAAGTGCCCATGTGTTGTATCCATCACAGGACTTTCGTTTTTATTAGCTAGCTTCCAATCCCCGTCCTTGGATCAAGTTGACCCATATACGGAGGTTGGGTGCTCTAGGTTAGCAGCTAATTTAGTTCTATTTATTTACCAACCATGTTCTCCATATTACACCGGTGTAATTTAGAGCCAAGGGCAGCTGAAAACTCATGGAGATACTATGAAATGCCAAAAGGCTGGGAATAGCAGCTGAAAATAAGATATCAAGAGCGAGAGTCTTCATATCCAAAATAATGAGAATATGGAGCCAAGATGTCCTGCTGTTCAAATACTCTTAGAGTTCACTGTTGCTTTCTTAGAAGTCCCACGTTTCACCTCATGCACTAGATCTACACTACTGCTGTACATCTGCTCTTTCCCTGAGAAGAACAGTTTGAAAAATTTCTTATTTTTACTCTATTCATCCATCCAAATTGTTGCAACCAGTCCGTTCAGAGACATGATTTCTGTGTCAAACGTGTACTCACTTGTTCCTTGCTACGTTTGAGAAAGAACGGTCTGTAGCGGCCACTGCAGTATGAAAGCAGGATAGATTCATGATGTGGGACTTCAATGGTGACAATGACTGTAAAAAGTCAATACGAGACATAAGCCTATTTCGCTAAACGATAATAGGGCTTTGTGTCCACTAAGATCATTGGCATAATGGACACTGGAGTAGCCAGAGTAGGTTGTGATTTGAACAGCAACAATTCAGAAGTGGCCTTAACCAACTTCAGCTCCCTCAGGTCATAAGCACCACTTTTATCGAGAATACTGTAACTGAAGACATCTGTGCCAAGTTTTCAGACATTTGCTCCCGTAGATAAAGATTTTCAGCTGGAGGAGGAGTGGGGATGAGAGAGTGTGTGTGTGGGCGGTGCAGCCATTTCACGGGCACTAGGCTACGTTTTGGCGGACAATAGGGACAGTGAGGAAGCGAGGGAGGTCAGCGTCTCTTCCTCTGCAAGCGGACAAGGTAGGGTAACAGTTCAGAACGTTATTACGGCAATTGTTGGGCAATCTCTTTTCCTCTCCCTCAAAGCCGGTTGTACAGATGAGAGAGGAATAACAGTGAACCCGTTCAGCTCGACATAATAGATACAGTGATGTGAGTTGAGGGTCAGTTCCTCTCTCTGTCACACACACACACACACACGTACACAAACATACAAGGCATACATAGGGCTGTCGCAGAAGGACAGCTGTTCTTCCTGTCACTGTGGACAGTGTGCCGCGTCTGTGTGGCTTTGACACTGTTTTATAGAGTCAGCAGAGGCACACAAAGAAGCACACACACATTTACTCAAACCATCTCTTGCATTTAGGCCTTCAGTCTCTCTTCCTCTCTCTCTCTCTCTCTCTCTCTCTCTCTCTCTCTCTCTCTCACGTGCACAAAAACACGAAGGTGTATTTTCAGATACACAGGAAGCTTGTGGCAGCGTTCTCTCCGCACACAGTATGGATCCCATGTCATAGCAAATAACATATCAAACAATGGTGTGACGTGCTTTCTTCTATTATGGCAAAATGGCATGTAGGTTAAGTCTGAGAGAGTGCATCAGTTTTAGGTTGGACTATTCAAAACAAGAGGAAGTTAGGTTTTGATACAGACAATACTATAGAAGGACCTTTTCTGAGCATGCTTCCTCTTTCTGGGCCGCATTTACTGAAGGGGGAGGTCCACCGAATTTGTTCCCGCCTATGAGTAAAGATAATGCAAAATGCTGTCAACGTGCTCAATTATGAAACATTCAGATTTGTACTTGCACCTCTGACTTCACTGATATAAGTCATGCACGTCTGACTCCACATTTGAATAGCTTGCTTACGTACTACCAGCTTGTTCCGGAACACAAACACTCACAAAAGAACTAAAACTGCACCAGACACCACTGAAATCACACTTCAGATGGCCATGTATGATGTGTATGATAAACTGAGCCACACATTCACCAGACGCAGACTTAGATACAAATCATAACAACTCAGCTAACAAAGTGTGTGTGTGTGTGTGTGTGTTTTGGATGCCCCACCACATCCCCAATGGTTAGAGAGTGGACAAGGGAGCGACCAACCAATGAATAATTAACAACTGTCTAACCCTCGCCCCCTGTTCCCCTGGCCTCATTAATAATTTATAAGGCAGAAGACGTATTTTCAATTTTTGAAGGAGAGATTTAAGGGAGGGTGGCTCTCCTTCAAATTGAAGGTATTTCATTGTGTGAAGAAGATGCTTCATCCCACTGTACAGCCCAAAGGTGGACTTGACCTCTGCATGCAACACACACCAACAGTGAGAGGTGCCATGTGTAATAGATACAGCCAAAGACAACACTTTAAAAACTATTTTGGCTGATTTATCCTGTTGTGGCATTAAAGGTTTAACATTTACATTCACATTTTCAACAGACATTTTTTTTGGGAAAGTGAAGAACAGAGATAGATTTTTGCTTCAGATGTGAAAAGTGCCAGGTGAAGTAAAATAACTCAATACAATTTAGATTGTCTCTTTGAAGATATGCAAAGATCCAATTTGCATGCAATATGGTATAACAATAATTGACGAGAGAAATGAGAGAAGAAAGGTGTAATGATGTCTTTACATGTTTAATGTTATGATACTTCTGACAGCACAAGCAAAGGAAATAAATTGTGTTTTCTTTAAATGACTTAACTGCCATCCTGCTGCCATCTGTCAGTATCACCGTTGTGTTGTAAAAACGTCATTAGAGTGAGCATTTAAAAGTCAACTGTCAAATTCACTCTAATGGTGATGGTGTGGAATTTTGCCTATACAGCAGGGATATGACTGATTTTCTATTAAAAAAAATCAGCGAGGATAACACTGTGGGCCTTACAGACGAAAACCATTATGAAAATTGTGGTCATACTTGTTGGCGAGATTGCCTATCTCCATTGCCGCAATATTTCCCACATATTACGGCTGAAATTCAGCGCTTGTTTGAAGTCTGCTTTCCCCCTGCCACCTTGACAGATATCCTCTTCTTAAAGTCAGTCTACTGAGTACAGGTGCCAGGGAGCCAAGCTTATACGTCTTTGGAGACCAATAACTCGGATTGACATTTGCAAACTGTTTGAATGAAAAAGAGAGATAAAACACATTACAAAAAGAGAGTGCTGCAGTGCTAACCACTTAGCAGCTTCTGGACTTGGCCCAGTTCACTGTCCGCAGTGTGGGGAAGGGGGGCGGCGGGGAAGATTGAGGATGCTTAGAGGAAGTGTTGGGCATTAGAATGAACTCATTTTCTGAATCAAGTCCAGGCACAATAATACACATTTACTTCCTTGAGAGCATAGCAACCAATTCAGTTAAGTGTCACATATCCAACAGCAAGGTAGGGATGCAACCTGATCGCAAATGTAACAGAGTTTCATGGGATCAATAATGAGAGTGAGGCTGAGACTGGCTTTGAATTTCCCCAAAATCAATCACCGTTAGTAGTTGATTTACACCTCATGGTTAAGAAACAGCAAAGCAGCTTTTAACTAAGGATGGACAGCGACATTACAGTAACTCACATGACACTGTAGTGTAGTGGCAAGCTTAAAGGACACCTACAGGAAGCCAATATGCATGTTTCCTACCCTAGTTACATTTTCGCTGTAGCATAGTAACATGCTGGATTTTGTTGTTTAAGCTGTCATAATAATTTGTATAATAATTTCTCCACCTGAGCGTGTCATTTTAATCTCACGTGTGCATGGAGTGCCAAGGATCAAAAACAGATTACGCCAAGGGAGTCTGGTGCTTTGAAATACTGCTTGCCAAATATGTGAGCACAAACTGTGTATTTCACAACTTGAACCTTCTATTACGACAGAAAACCAATGAGCACAGCAATAACCTGTGCGTCTACCCGCTCACTGAAACCTTGTTTTCTTAAACTTGATGTGATAGAGTTGATAAGGCTGTAGGAAGAGCACAACCTTTGTCATTGATCACATCTAATGGCTGCCTGTGCTAAGCTGTTAAGCCGATTTTCACATAGCTTCACCTGAAGGGAATACAAATCAAATCTCAATCATTTCTATCTGGAAGCAATATTTTGTTTACCCTCAAATACTTCAAGAGCCTGCTGAGAAAGTGTGATCAGCGTTAAGATTGATGAAAGCACACGTGAGATGAAGGTCGATGGATAATGCTACTTTTTTCTTATTGCCCTTATTGAAAAGTCAAAGTTATTTTCCACTGTCAGAAGCTAGTTATTTCTACAGTTCTACTGCAGGTTGGCCCGACATGGAAATCATAGGCTCCCATTGTTTTTTTTAAAAATCCATTAAAAACAATTGGCAGAGACACACTGTTGCGTTGACTAACATAATCCACCATTTTAAATAGCATGTGCATTGTGTTTTTTCCTAATGTGACCTTATAAAGACACAATCATTGCAGTTCAGAAGTAGTTCCATTCTGCCAGTACTGAATGTGAAGAGATCATTGTGCGCATTTGCCTCCCACTCTGCATTAAGTTTCATTTTGCCTCTTCACTGCCACCAGAAGTAACTAACAATGCACAGTAATGGAAAAACTGAAAATAGTCCCCAATTAGCTGCATGATAAAATCATGTCAGGAAAAACTGCAGTGCCATGTGCTGCTCAACATGACTGATTACATTTGTCAATGCAGCAGTTTGTCTCTGAGCTGTTTTTAATGTATTTTTGGAGCCTATGATTTCCAGCAGGTAAGACAAACCCGCAGTAGAACAGACAGTAGTAGCTTCTGACTGTGGCGAATAGACTTTTCATTGGCAATAATGGAAATAGGAAAAAACTTTTTTATCCTCTGAGCTGAATGATTAGGAGTTATTAGTGGACAGCTGCTGCTAGGGGACAGAAGGCTGCTCACTCATGCTGCAGTGAGTCAGTCAGACCGCCATAGGTGTGGAAAGCAGCATTAAGTAACAAATAGAGATATGATGACGACACTCATCCTTTCTGGGTTAAAAAGTCAGTCATCACTTCCTGTTTCACAGGACGCAGCCTCGAGCGAGCGGGGTGCAAAGAGGGCCGAGAGACCGCGACTTCCCCTTAAAACGGTGTATGTTTAATATGACAGGCCTCTGACTTCGGCTTCATTGTTGAGTCCTGACGGCATACACCGGCGGCCTGTTAACCTTGGCCTGGACTTAACATAACCACCAAACCGGACAGAGATCTCATTAACCTATGCCCAACCAAACATCTACCCTCCAAAACACTGAGATCACCGCAGAACTGACAAAAAGAGCGAAGGAGCGTCAGCTGAGCTGCAGTATAGAAAGAGATATAATCCTGCCATTCTGCTGCTCCAAAGTGTCATTTCAGATCGCTTTCCCTTGGTGCAGGTTTTGTGGTGTAACTTTAACTTTTGGCGAAGTAAGAATATCAAAAACCCAGTGCTGTTATCAGTCTGACTTTTGACGCTTAACACACAAAGGGACTGATTTCTCAGCGCTGAAATAAAGTCTAGTTCATCACATGACACCTTGAACATGTGAGGTTAGGCATGAGATCATTACTAGCCACTCACTGCTAACAGTGTTTTCAATACTGACACGCGGGATTAAACACCACTGTCTGCATGCATTATTGAGTTTCTGGCTCCGGTACCATGAGGGGATCTGCGGAGAGCGGCTGCCTCTGAACGGTCTAAGTGACCGCTCCAAATCTTCACAAAGTCCTGGAGAGCAGTTAAACCCTTCAGCTGCCCGTCTTAGATAATCATTCCTGGATTGATCCTGTGGTAGAAGAGAAAAACAAAGCAGTTCTCTTGTTCTGTTCATTATTGTAATGGGTGCAATGCTTGATTAGTACTGTGCAGTATACGTTGTGTTTGCTAAATATTAGGAATACCAGCCTTTTCTAATGAAATATGCTGACCATATGAATCCCCTATTGTTATGATCCCTGATTGGTTTCACCTAGGAAACCCACTTCAGTCTGTGTGGATGAAGAGCAGGAGAGAGGCTAAATAAGGATTTTTGTAGCCTGGAGACAGCTGAGACATGGATTACATAAACAGTAGGTGCCATTCAGAGGGTGAAGTTGATAGATAGATGACATAACAGCCAGATCATCAAGTTCTGGGCAACTCCTCTTCAAAGCCGTTTTAGACAAAAGATTTAAGTGGCTCCTGCCAGGCAGCCCAGCAACACAGCAGCAGCATCTTTCTGTTGGTGCGGTGGTGGAGTTGTTGCTTTGGGGAGTAGGACGAGCGGGGTTCAAGTCCCATTCCCGTCAAACGCTGCGCTGGTGTCAGACGTGAATGATGTGGAGGGACATTGGAGAGATGTGTCTGCAGTGTGGGCATGGGGGAGCGGAGTGTGTGCATTTCTGATCCAGAGATGAACATCATGCAAGGGTGCAAATAGTCACTATGACCACTTACTTCCACATTTAAACATATTGAAGAAAGGACAGATGTGTCCTGTTCCCCAATATCAGCTAGAAATAATCACAATTCATTTAAATATAAATGCAGTGAGCTGCCTAAGTATTTAGACAGTAACCCACAGCTCTATGTTTTGGCTCTGTAGACTTATTACTTTGTGAAAAATGACTACGACTACAACAAGTACAGCTTTAATCGTCTTTGGTTTGAGGTTATTTTCAGCCATTTTCGATGAACAGTTAAAGAACTGCAGCCCTTGTTGCACATGGTCCCCCTAGTTCAGGATGCCAAAAGCATTTGGAGAGATCAGGACTGGACCTATTCAGGACCTGAAATTGCAGAATACCCTTTGAGATGTTAGAAAATTACTTTAAATTTCTTCTGCTGAGACATATTGTATCCTGTCTTTGGAAGCAGTTTTAAACCAGGAAGATGTAGCATCATCACACCAAAAGCCATGCAAGTGTTTTTTGCATGATCAGAATGCAATCAACTGCTTTTGGAAGATCAACAAACAGCTTCACAGTGCTGCCACTTTTATTGGCACACAGTCAGTCTGGCTATTAACAAGTGATACATTTACGATTGTATTAGAGCCCGGTTTAAGACAGACTGATATAGGGTCATAAAAGTTTTTAGTTAGAAATGTCTTGGGAACACATTAAGCTGGCGGTTTATTAATAATTCAAATCTTTTTGCTAAGGCAGCAGAGTTTTTGGGCAGAGGGGGACTTGTAGTATCTCCACCTTTGTGTAAGAGGTGCAGGGACTTTTAAATTCTAGGCATAATGCAGGCACCAGACAAATATATTGAAAATGTGAACAGTGGGTTCAGATATAAATTGCACAGAAAGCTTTAGGAGGCAGGGAACGAGCATATCAGTTCCTCTTGACTTTGTAATGTTACTTCTACATAAGGCATCCTATACTTCTCTAGCAGTAACACAGAGAACGGGGGGTTAGGTTACTTTTAGTCAAAGGGAAGTCACTGTGAGCCGGTGGATGCAAAGCAATTTGACTGGACTAGAGCTAACCTGGCATGTAATCTGTAAGATATTTTAAACAGATAGCCTGCATAAGTGAAATGTTAACTGAAGATGTCATGTATCAGTAATGGTGAGCACACTTCCCTTACCAAATGCTTGGTTCCTTTCCCCTAGACGGGATGGAGAGCTTCAGAGAGCAACATTTGCCGTTCCTGTTACTGTCCTTGACTCTGAATCTGTCAAAGGCAGTGTGTTTATTATCCTCACTGCAGCAAACATAGATGTAAAATAGCTCAACGCAGTGCTAGATAGATGATGACACAACATCAGACAGATTATGTAGATGTGAATCATGCAAAGATGTCAGTGAATCAAATTCTGTGCAATTCCTTTTCAAAGCCATTTAAAATTTAGACCTAAGCAATGTAGAACCTCTGTGCAACTGCAACAACTGAGATGATTTGAAAAGACGCCTGTTATGGATTTATTTGTTGGGTCTAGAAGTCTTTTCTATTTGGAAACCTTTCCAATAGTTGAACACCTAGTATATTACAAATGTCTTTTATCTGAGGTCTGAGGCAGCCAGTTAATATCTCTGGTCATAAGCAATTCCAATGATGCATAGTTTGTAAGCAGATTTGCAGAGGAGTGAGAGGAGTTTGGTAAATGTTTGGTAAAATCCAAATTACTGTAACTATTTGTGTTGCTGTTTGTGTGACACAGGTTCAAAGCAACATATTTAAAATGTCTTTGGCACAGAGAAACGTACAGATTAAGTTACTTTAAAAATATCTGGCTGGTTCACTGCCTCTTCCTGTGACCACTGTACCCATTTAGATCCGTATCACCCTCCGTTATCGACTGTGTGAGCTCATATCTCTGTAGCGCCGTTGGGTTTGTTTCAAGAGTCCAGATGCAAATAAACGAGCATAAATTATGCAAGTTAACCAAGAGCATGCCGTGATTTAAAATCAAGCGGTTGAGGCATGACCGGATGTTTTCCCCCCCACCTCCGTAGTAGTTTGGCGTGGAATGTGAGCAAGGTCATTAATAGAAACACCATTCAATCTAGGAGTCGGTTGGTGGAGCCATTTCACTTCTCTGTCAGGAAACCACTGCACCAATATGGTACACAGTACTTGCCACAGTCTGAGTGGAGTAAATAGGGTTATTATACAGAACTGGCAGACTGGATACCACACTGTGAGAGGGTGGCACTAGACGAGTTGCCATGGAAACAAGGGCTGACTCATGGGTTGGGGGTCTTGAAAGGCTCAGGAATATGTGAGTTATACACAGAGAATGTGTGATAGCTGGCAAAGTTCAACTCTTGCTCTGTGTTGGTGGAGAGCAGGAGTGTATCTCTGAAGCGGAGGCACTCCTCTCCCTCTTTATGAGTAGATGTTGTTGTTGTTGGAGCACCAGGAGGACGACCCATGATTTAGGGAGAGGAACCTGCTGCCAATATTCTACACTCCCATGTAGAGACAGTAGACCGGAGAAGATCGTTTGCTCACACATTTTCTAAGCCATGTGAAACACGGAGACGATGCTGCGCTTAATGCTTCCAGATAGCCTCAGACAAACATCATTTGTGCCAACATGGATGAGGATGTTTGAGAACCTTTGATGGTTCCCTGCGAGAAATTAGGAGCCGGGTTTCAATGTCAGCATCCCTGGCACCATGCAGACTATCTGAACCAACACCCATGTGTCTGATGGTGGCACCACCCACTGCCAGAGATGGAGAGGGAGGGGTGCTGGCACCAGGATCAACCAGAGGTGCTTACAAGTTAAAATTATAGACCAGCTGAGGCAAAATGCATGATGTAATTAGGCCCGAGCTATGGAGTCATCAAAGAGCACACAGGATCCTTCTTCCTTCTTATATTGAGACAAGCGGACACGTTTGGGTCTTGACAGAATATCTCAAAGGAGGATATTAACAATCTGTTGGTGTAAAAGTGTCACAAACCTCAGACAGT
Organism: Centroberyx affinis; assembly: GCF_046629955.1. Classification (NCBI taxonomy): domain Eukaryota; kingdom Metazoa; phylum Chordata; class Actinopteri; order Beryciformes; family Berycidae; genus Centroberyx; species Centroberyx affinis. Next base: position 50,822 of record NW_027280495.1, on the reverse strand, counting down.
TATTATTTATAACAAAACTATAAGTGAAAAGTTATTGTCTGTCAAAAGCCTCAAATGAAAAGAAATTTAGATAACACAATCTTCCATATATGCTCCAAAACTAAGCTTTCAACGCTATAGTCCTATATATATTCACTTTACTTTTCAACTCAGCACCACTATTATTGACTATGATGAGAAAACAGGCAAAGAAGAAGATGCTGACAATGATCAAATGCTGATATAAGCCAGTATAAAACACAATCCACCAGGACATGATGGGGTTTAACACAGACATATTTTGGAGGGATAAAAGCAGCAGAATCAACTTCAGTATTTATTTATTTCAGTTCTAACTGCCTTGGCACACAGTATATCCTCACTGGAGAACTATTGTTAGTTCCGTTGCTCAGGGAGCATGAGGTCTTGGGTTCAAACCCTGTTCCCGCCAAATGGTGAATGGATTTAAATTGTTTCTGTTTGTTTACACCTGTCTAACCACACCGAGGAATAGACTTTTGAATGCAACTGAATTTTAAAATTGACAATAAATGGAGTGCAGTAAGCATCTCCAATGTGACAAATTGTGTGTGTGTTTTCCAAATCATATAACGTGTATGGAAACACCCCAGGGCACATTAGCATATCCTGACACACAACTGATAGCCTACACCTATACAATTTCCATCTTACAATTGAAGCTTTTTGTAAGGCTTTTCGTTCCATATATTTCGTGCTCGCTGATATATTTTCTTTGTGTGAGGTCATACGAAAGAGAGAGAGAGAGAGAGAGAGAGAGAGAGAGAGAGAGAGAGAGAGAGAGACAGAGAAAGAGAGAGAGTGAGAGAAAGGAAGAGAAACAAATATTTCATGCTACTTCCTCACTTTCCTCAAACCTATAGCATTTTGTCTGCGCTGTGTGTGTGTGTGTGCGCGCGCGCGCGCTGGTTGGCTGGGTAGCAGCACTGCACCACTGCACCTGCTCTTGAGGCTACGAATGCGAGAGGAGATGCATGAGAAATAGCAAGACAGGAAGAAGTCTGTTACCTTATTGAGAGCGACAAAAGCTTTCACCATCAGTTGATTGACGTCAGTTTGGTCAAAGACGCGGTGCACGAGGATGACAGGAACTGGCTGAACTCTACCGTAAACAATAACCATTTTGTTGGTGAGTTAAACTGAAAACTAAAAACAGCAAATTATATAAATGAGGTTTATAGGAAGCAAAAGTCCTTTCATGTTAGTACAAGACTGAGCGTTGCTTTTAAATAAGGTATTACCTGTTCATTGAGTTACGATTATGTTATGTTTTTCATAAAAATATTTTTTTTACTGCTGTTTGAGAGTTCCAAAATACTGTTTTGTTAGTGATTTATAATGTTTCTGTTAGTCATTATGATTTAAAGATATCTTAGAAGAAATGGTGCAGTGATAAACAGCAAAACTATGTGTCTGCTTGTGTATGAGTGTATGTGTGGGTGAGGAGAGAGAGAGAGAGAGAGAGAGATAGAGAGGTCACCTTTATTTCTATTTTATTTAAGCTGTCTTAAGACAGGAAGGCCCCCTCCCCTGTGTTAATATTCTCTATTGTGAGAGTGTGCGGGGTGGATGTGGTGAGCATTAAGTTTGCTATGGAGCTATTTATGGAAACTTTGGAAAGGAAATCATGGAAAGGAAAGAATAATAATGAAAGAAAACACAAGGAGTTACAAGGCAATACTCAACAATAAAACACACGTCACACATGCTTGCTACTTGATTGTTGAAATTCAATGCTTAGCTTTTATTTTCAAAGACAGACGTAAACCATTCTTGTCCTCAACATGTTGACTAGGAGCTCATGGTCGAATAGAAAGCTGCCACCAAAGATAATAGCAGTGTGGGTGAATGATGGGGTCTTGAGGCACAAGTCAAGTTGAAAATTGGACATTTCTCTCCTTTGTTTTTGTCTAACAGGAGGCCAGTGGAAGAGACCAAGGAGAAGCCGTAGGCACTGAAGAGTGCGCACTGATGGATGACATGTTAGAAAGGTTGATACAGACAGAGCCTCTCCTACACAGAGGACAGAAAGTGGGGCTCCAGTGATGATCACACTCCTCTCGTCTTCACTCCGCAGGAAGGAGCACCCCACAACTGGAATACCACCAAAACACACATCTTCACACCTGGAGGGACTCCTGCAAGCAGCTGCATATTCTCCTGATCAGAATCTGAATCTGCTTTATCTGCCAGTACACACAAGAACTGACTTGTCGTAAGTGCTGCATCAAGTGTGGCACCTCACAGAGGCATCTATGATAATCCAAGGGATGCGAAGGTTCAATCATCTTTAGTGGCGTGAATGAGGACTACATTTGTTGCTTTTACTCACCAGGATTTTTCCTCTTCGTGGGCAACGCTCCCATTTCACACCAGCACCAGGGCAGAAATTTAACAGGGAGAGGAAAAAGCTCTGGACCAGCGTGGAGAGAAAATCTTGGGACTGGAGTCAGTATCTCAGGCACCATGCAATCTGATGACCTCTTCATCCGCAAGTTTCGCCGTCAGAGTGTGCGGCCACCCATTGCCACCGTCAACTTCGAGTCCAAACGGGATGGAGGTGTAGTGGAGTGGCCCCCCAGGAGGGACGGTGAAGGTGCTGATGGAGAGAGCCTTACTCCGAGCCTGGTGGGGCTGAACCTGCGGTCGGTGGGCCGGGGCCACATTATGCAGAGAAGCAACAGCGATGTAACCTTAGGAGACTTGGATTCCTCCGGGAAGTCAGGAGGAAAAACAGCTCGGGCGGTCGGTGAGAAGGTGGGTGCAGGGGCGCAGGGGGACTCAGGTGTGCTCCTACATAGGGAATACGGCAGCCTCTCCTCGCTGGAGAGGCAGACTCAAGGCCAGGAGCCGAGCTCAGACGACCAGGGGACCCTGAGTCCGAACGCCCTCCGCTTCAAAGACCCTTTCCTGCTTTTAGGACTGCAGGGCAATCCCCCAGAACCTGACGGATTCTTCCGGGCGCTGTCCGCTCCCGCAGGAGACTCCCCGAAGCCCGCCAAGCCTCCGAAGCCTGAGGGTCTCGGTAAGAAGTCCAAACCCATGCCCCCTCAGATCCCCCAACCAGGTCCATATGACAACATCGGGGGTGGAGCCTGGGTAAGGAACTTTGCCCACTACGACGTTCAGAGCATCCTGTTTGACCTCACCGAGGCGGCCACAAACAGAGACAGCATTGGACGAAAAAAGAATATCACCTCAGGGGCTTCAGCCGCCTCACAGCTGCGCCCCCTGTCCCAGGTCACCCCATCCTCACCTGCGCAGGGCGGAGGGGGCAATGGAGTGAACGCAGATGACCCTGAGCAGTCGCTGCTGCTGGACGAAGGTGACGGCAATGATAACGAGCTCTTACTCAGCTGTCCCCACTTCCGTAATGAGATGGGGGGCGAGGAGCGGGTGGGTCTGGGTCGGTCCCAGGGCAGACGGGGCCTCTGGTTGAGCCTCCGCAGCCCCAACGATGCAGTGTCAGTTCTGGAGGAGCCCAGGGAGAGTCATGTCCAACAGCAAGGCAAGAGCAACTACTTTATAGAGCATGCAGATCTGGGAGCCCACTACTATCGCAAATATTTCTACATGAAAGGTGAGTGCCACACTGCAGAGTGTGTTTTTGGTGTGCAATTCATCTTGAGTATTTGTTTATGCTCATTCAATAGTCTAACATTATGTGACTATATTGTTATTACAGAACATCAGAATTTCTTCGGCATAGACGATCGTCTTGGTCCAGTGGCAATCAGTTTCCGTAGAGAGGAGAAAGAGGGATCCAGCGGAGCTCAGTACAATTACAGAATCATCTTTCGTACTACAGAGGTAAGTTTGCACTTGATGTATGAGTGGACGTTGAGTGGATGTGAACGCTTCCAAGCGCTTACCATCTGAACTCTCCCCAGCTGAAGACACTGCGAGGCTCCATCATGGAGGAGTCGGTGCCCTCCGCCGCTCGCCACACAACCCCTCGAGGCTTGTCACCCAAGAGGCTGTTGGAGTTCATCATCCCCGAGCTGAACCTGCACTGCCTCCGCCTGGCCTCCAACTCACCCAAGGTCCGGGACACGCTGCTGAAGCTGGATGAGCAGGGGGTGAGTAGGGCTGTTGCTGCGGATACCAACTCTACCGAGAGAAGTGATGAGCCTATTGATTGATATGGAACGAGCTAAAGGAGATTACAGTTGATAGTCTGATGTATTTAGTGCAGATGTATCAAATCAATTCATTCACAAGAATGTATTTCTCCAAACTTTTACCTGTGTTCTTTGATTTCAAATGGTCAGGAGGCTCCATTAGATAGGACATTCAAATCTGCAACAGTAAATACTTTCTGCACTGTGCACTTTCTGTAGTTTGAGTTTATAGGCAAAGACAGTATGAATACGTAAATATAACAGTATGATGATGATGATAATTATTAACTCCCTGTTTCTGTGTCTCCTAATGTAGCTGAATTTCCAGCGTAAGGTGGGAGTTATGTACTGCCGGGCTGGGCAGAGCTCAGAGGAAGACATGTACAACAACGAGAGCTCTGGGCCGGCGTTCGAAGAGTTTCTGGATCTGCTCGGGGAGCGTGTGCAGCTGAAGGGCTGGGAGAAATACCGAGCTCAGCTGGACAACAAGAGTGAGCTGAAAACATGCGCCAACGCCACGATCTACTGGCTGTATCTCACCTTGTCGCAAAAACATTATCAGAAGGGCATCGGTGCACCACTGAAAGCCTGAGATAACTGCTATCTACTAACATGTAATCTGAGTAATGCTTGAAAAATAGCATAGTCACTGCTGATTATCTTGGAGCTGCTGTTTTCTCTTTAATGAACGGCAGAGTGCAGCAGATGTGACAGATTTTACCCTGCCTCTTCTAGTTTGAGCTTGTCTTTCACACAGAAACATTGGCTTGATTTTTGTAAACCTTTGCTGTGTCTCTCTCTTTGTGTGGGGTGTGTGTGTGTGTGTGTGTGTGCCTGCATGTGCATGTGTGTGTTTGTGCCTGGATTTATGCAGCGGACTCAACGGGGACGCATTCCCTCTACACACGCTACCAGGACTATGAGATTATGTTTCATGTGTCCACTATGCTGCCCTACACAGCCAACAACACACAACAGGTAAACAAGATACATGCCTTTCAGCTATCCATTATGACTTATTAGATATGACTTATGATTTACTATAATTACAAGGTTAATTTGCCCTGTCTTTCATTGGCTTAAATATGGAATAGAAGCACTTCCCCAAACCAAGTGCGTCTCTTGGGCTTCAGAGAATGAAAATATCCTCAAATGTCTTACCGCCATTCTTAAAAAAAGATACACCAGTCTCAGTTAAAGCTACACTTCCCATATCTGTTCAGACTGTCATGCTTTAGTAAATTCTTTAGCAAATGCCTCTGTACTCCTCAATAAGCATGACATAGAAATCCTGCCCCCCAGTGTTCGCTCCCACTCTGAAGGTATTCACTGTCGGCTGGGAGGAGGACGGACAGTATAAGCCTGTTTGGTGTGACTTGGAATAAGACTGGACACGAAATACCAGTGATGATTAGAAGGTCAGATAACCAGAACATAGAAATGCAGGACCTGTCTGCTGCGGGGTTTTCAGGGTTGAGTTTTCAATGTGGTTGGTTTGGTTGCTTTAGTTTATTCATTTACTTATTTATTTATTTTACAAATATTTTGTTTCAGTTTAGGTTTTAGATTCAGCTCTAGTTTTAGTATTTTTGGTAGGGATGGTATTTGTAAAGGTAATTCAGGTATTGTTTAATACAAACAATAAATCATGAATTCCTTTTAATGTGTATTTACATATTTTTTTCAATACATCCTCAATTAACATAAAGTTGGGGCCACTTGGTTTCAAATGAAATGCATTAGCTGACTCAACAGCAATCTGCATTCAGACCATTTAGCTCAAAATACCTTGTGGCGTAGTTAGCGTTCAGTAAAAAAAGCCAAAAATTCTACAAAAATCATTCTATTTTTTCTACCCCGCACATAAACCAAAAGACAAAAACTAAAAACTTAGTTTTACAAGTAGACAAGAAGGTTAGTTCAGTTTTAATCTCTTTTTATTTCAGATGGCCTATACCTACGGCAATGTTTTTTTAACACCTACTTTTCCTCCTCTTTTAGTTTGCTATAATGACCTTGGTCTGCTTGTTTAATGGATCTCTCTCTCTCTCTCTCTCTCTCTCTCTCTCTCTCTCTCTCTCTCTCTCTCTCTCATCAGTTGCTGAGGAAGCGACACATTGGGAATGACATCGTGACTATCGTGTTCCAGGAGCCAGGTGCTTTGCCCTTCACTCCAAAGTCCATCCGCTCCCATTTCCAACATGTCTTCATCATCGTTCAGGTTCATGAGCCCTGCACTGACAACACCTATTACAGGTCTGGTTTGATCCCATATGTTACAACCTCTATGAAATGCCATGATTTATACCCAGGGATGTAGTGGAGGATGAACTCATCCAAACTCTTTTTATCTTGCTTTTTATTTGCAGAATAGAGTTTACCCTGCTTTTTAGGCTGATAAATCTTTGTGACATGGATTCATAGTAAGGCTATACATCATAAAGTAGTATCAAACTAAAGTAAGTTATAAAAGGAGTTTTCTGAAGATATAATTGATTTTTGTTGTTGGTTGTTTGCCTTATGATGATCACCGACTGGAGGTCATAGTTCACTGTCATTTTTACTTATGGCTACATCACTTGTGATATCCATGTAAGTTCATGTAATTACAGTATAGGCAGGTATTGTTATGTAAACTGTTACAGCTTACATCATAGAAATTGTGGGGCAACTTGGGAGAAAACTTGCAAAACTGATGTGTGCAACTACCACAGCAAAGCCAGTGTGTTTGTAATTGTGTAGACTTTTACACAGCGGTCACTGAAAACAAGACATAGATTGAATGTTTCAGCTGAACCCTCTCTCTTACTCTCTCGTTCCTCTTTATCGCTTTCTCTCTCAGGGTGGCTGTCACCCGCTCTAAAGACATCCCACTATTCGGCCCGCTGTTCCCTAAGGGCGCCCGATTCCCTCGCTCGCCTGCCTTCAGAGACTTCCTGCTGGCGAAGGCGGTGAATGCCGAGAACGCCGCGGAGAAGTCAGAGAAGTTCCGCTCCATGGCCACCCGCACGCGGCAGGAGTACCTGAAGGACCTGGCCGAAAACTACGTCACCACCACGCCCATCGACTCCTCCACCAAGTTCCCCCTGCTCTCCCTGGGAGGCAAGCGCAAAGACAAGCTGAAGGGCGCCAAAGGAGCCGAGCTGCACAGCGCCGGGGCGCTGGTGTGGGCCGTGATGGTCAACAGCGGAGATGAAGGGGAGATGGGAGAGCACCGGCTCCCCTGTCTCCTTGGGGTGTCGGCCGAATCGGTGGTGCTGATCGAGAGGTACACGCGGAGGGTGGTGTTTAACTGCTCCTGCCGCGATGTCATCGGCTGGAAGGCGATAACAGAGACTAAGGAGGGTGGGCCGTGCTTGGATATCTTCTACGAGCGCGGGGAGTCGGTGTCAATCAGTGTGATGGAGAACCAGGCGGAGGATATACGAGAGGTGGTGCAGAGACTCGAGGTGGGACACTTTCTTTCACTGCTGGTTTGAAATGAACCCATATGACTGTTTTGCAATGGCTGTTTTACACCTCTGATTTCTGTCTTTCACCTTCTCATCCGTAGTTGGTGACCCGGGGCTGCGAGGCGCTGGAGGTCACCCCCCTGCGCGACGGCGTGGGCCAGCCTGGCTTCCTGATGAGCGAGGAGGGCTTTGTGACCGAGCTGCAGCGGTTCTGCTACGCCGAGAGCGGAGGTCTGCAGCTGTGGGCTCGAGTGGTGCGGCTGTGCGGCCACTCCCTTGTCCACCTGGGTCCGGACGAGAGGACCAGGCTGCTCCGCACCGCGCACAAGATCCACATCACTGTCATCCCACCGGACGAGAACGGCAAGCCTCGCAGGTCAGGAAGAGGCTGGCGGATTGGTGGAGAGAGGAAGGGGTGGTGGGAGACAGTGGAGAACGCTAATGAAGGGAGGGTCAGGTCATCAGGCTTGAGGGGGAGAACAGACAAGAAAGAGTGGAGAAGGGGCTCATGGGAAACAGCAGGCTGCGGAAGGTGAAGAGTGATGCCGATGAGGGGGTGAGAGAGAGGTTAACAGGAGATAAGGGGGAGGGGTTAGTGGGGCAAATTAATTCAGAAAACAAGGGAGGTGCCATTCTGGGGTCACAGCTCACTCTATTGTTTATGATGGGCTGCAGTCCGTGTCACACCAGCTGGCTAACAACCAATCAATCCCTCTAATAACCCTTAATTACACTAGCGCAGGTACTGGCTATTACCAGCAGCCTTTCCATTCCCCTATGTCAGTGAGATGGACCAAAAAAAGCTGGAGCCTGGTGTAGACAGAACTGTTGAAATAAAACCAATATTGAACCGGACACTACTGCAACATTTCAAAGCTGGTGGCAGAAACATCCTCAGAGAACTCCCCTTGTTTATTTTTATTTTAGCCCTGACATGCTTGTTCTGCGACAACAAAGCGTGGATTGTCACAAAGTTGTCATATTTTTTGATAGGTAGTGGTGGCTCTTGGATTTCAAAGGAATACAGTGGATGCTAAGACAAATATAGCGCTTTTATTTCCATCTCATCTGCATTGCTCCGTTTCTTCTCTAGAAGGCTGTATGACTCAATGGTGCAATGATAACACACTGGATGGAAAAGGGAAGCTTGACTGGTTTCTTCCTAATGAGTATATTGACGTTTTATGTCCGCAGGAGTTTCTCGGAGCTGTACCAGAAAGCCATCAAGGATGCGGAGTGTAAGCCGGGCGAGGGCCAGTCTGGAGAGGCCTGGGTGCTGGACGAGAAGGAGGAGGAGGAGATGCAGGAGGATGAGCAGACGCCGGGCGAAGTCAACGAGGCCGATGTGACGGAGGTGCAGGTGGAGGGGGGAGAGGGTGAGGACCAGCTATCTGAAAAAGGGCAGAGTGAGAGGGGCCAGAGCTCACTCCTCTCCCCACCCAGCCTACCTTTGTTACGGGCCACTTCTCTGCAGGACCACCCCGCCAACCCGATGCAGGAGTGTAACCCTTCCCAGCTCACACGCAGCTACTCTCTGGAGAGAGAGCCCCCCTTCAGGGACGCATGTGATGGGTATGTGTCCCTCCGACTGTTACACATGCCTCTGTCCATGACGTCCATTTCGAGAAATGGATGTCAAGAAATACAGCTTTGCTAGATATTATAATCCATCCAAATACTTCTGGAACCCTGAAATGGGTACACCATGAGCTAAAAGCGCTATAGCTCTTTAACTATTCATCCAACATGGCTGAAAATATCCCCAAATTGCAGCTGACAGACTGCAATTTAATCTCATAGTCAGTGTGTCACTTTTCCTCCAAAGCAAAAGAATGGAGTGTAGAGACAGGACATCGAGCAATGTGTCGCTCTTCAAATACTTATGGAGCTTCCGCGTATCATTTTTGTCACGTGAAAACTTCAAAACAAAATTTTGGTGATTTTGATGTTTTAACTTCAGTTGAAGGATCATATGCTGCTCTATGGGTTGAGAAATTCTATGACCCTTGTGTTTGTGAAACCTTTATCAAAACCAAGTAGATAAACTCAAAAATACATGGTTGTCAATGTATAAACAAGGCTGTTTTTCTTAATTTCTGAAAAGTTGACATTTTGGAGATATGAGGATTTCACCCAACAGGGATATTTTGGAGTGGGTGGGGTGTGTTTTTAGGACTATAATACATGACAAGAAACAAAACAAGAAAGCACAATTGGTTCAATTAAACAATTTCCTACATTATTATCTACTTTTTACATCATTTCCTCATCCTCTTGAGGTTTTTTGGTGGTCTCCGGTTGCCTTCTGTATACACCTAAAGCCTTTACACTGACAGCCAATGATCTGAGATGCCACCTGTTCTTCACAGAGAAAGACTTCTAGCTACCAAACTCCAATATGGAGAAGATGCTTAAAAAAAGACAGAGTTGTAAACAATAGAAAACACATACGCAAACGCAGTAGGACTTGTATTACACCCAAATGTATCTGCTTTGCAAAATAATATACTGTAAGTGCACTGATATGTGTAGCACCAAGAACTGCAAAAAACCCACTTCAAGAGGAGGAAATAGTGCATAGAGTAAATATTCATGAGGAACTCTGCTGCACACCAAGATGAATTTGGCTGATTTTTATTTCAGGTTCAAGCAAAGTAGATCTGAATTATTTGACTGAACAGCGTCAGATTTGTTGTTTTCATGGATTTCATGGTTTTTGTGAGCGCAGAATAGCAAACTTCAATCAGGCCAAATCTAAGCAATCCTGGAGATTACAGTACTTGACTAAGTGCTCCAGTTCCTGTTTTGACCTCTGGATTGGATAAAAAAAAAATGTCACGAAGCATCAACGGCAGATTTGCTTTGTATTCCCCCTCCCTCCATCTATCCCTCCCTGGCTGACAGGCACGTGTACGACAACGTGGGGCTGAAGTTGGAGCAACACATCTATGAAAACCCCGGGGAGCTGAGGGACGCCACACCTGATCTCATCCTGGCCGTCAAACCCAAGGTGCCCCTGGAGGACGAGCAGGTGACAAACGGAGGCAAAAGGAGGACATCTGAGTGGTTTCTCCCTAACGGTCCTTCACCTCTCTGACAGCGTTGTGCTTCCCCTCTATCTGTGTGTCTTTCTAGTTCTTGGGGGCCGAGTTTGGCGAGGAGAAAGCCTCGGCGAGCGACTCCCCTCTGTCCTCTTCCCGGTTGTCCTGTCTAGACCGAGCAGAAAGAAATTCACGGGCCCTAAGCCTTCATAACTCCATCACCAAGAGTGAGTACTCCCCTATTCTCTCTGATTTATTTTTATTATACACACTGCAAAAATATCCATCGTAACAAGTCATTTAGTCATTCAATTTTTTAGAATCAAGTGTCATTTTCTTGGTAGTAGTGCAGTGATCTGACTTGTTTCAAGATACTGACACTCATTTCTAGAAAATTCCTGAAAGTGAGACTGCATCTCACCCCACTGGCAGAAATTTTCTCGTTTTACGAAAAATAAGATTTGAATATGAGAATATGAGACTAAATTACGTTATGTAAGTTACGTTTTTCGCAGTGCAGTGAAAAGCATTTTTAAAAATATACACAATATACAACACTTCAATATGGATTATTCCCGCAGTCAAAGGTGTATCCTTTACCAAGAGAAACGGCAGCAGCACACACCCACAAAAGAATGAAACTGTAAGAGGATAGTCAAGAGAACAAAGAGCAGGCTTGGATATTATGACCCTGATCATGGACTCAAAACAAAATCTCCTTTAGCAGACTTTGTGCCCCAGAACAGCTGACGCGGCCGCTCCAACGATGCCGAAATGGAACAATTACAAGTGTTTGTAAATTGTCTCTGCCTTATTTGAGCCTCAAAATCCCTTTTTAGCTTCCAGATCCTTTCTCCGTTAAACCCCTCTCCTCATTATCCTCCCTTTGCCCTCCCTCGCATCCCCTTTGTCCCGCTTCTTTCATCTCCGCTGCCCCCTATTCCGCCAATCTAATATCACCCCTGCTCTGCTGCCACCCCCTACCAGGGCGAGGATAAAAGGGGGACAGATGGGTGGTGGGAGGGGTGGAGTTTTAGGCAGCCCCAAATCAAGGAGCCCCTCTTACGCCATCTGCTCCCTCTCTGCTGAGACGATGGGACTCATCATCTAACCTCCATAGGAGCACGCTCACTCATCATCTCATCAAATTCTTCTGCTTTTTGAGGGGGCGGCCCCCAATGCCTCTGATTGTTTTTATCTTACATTCATTCACAGGGTGTCTGAGAAAATGTGTCACATCCTCTTCAACTGAATTATAAAGTTCAAGGCCTTGAGGGGTCTTGGTGGAAAATCATCGTCTTTCAGTCTTACATAGAATTTCCAAGACCTTAAAATTATTAAGCAATTAGCAGGTATTTTTGTTTTAGCAAAAAATAAACCAACATTGGGTTATTCGGATAATATTTTGCTTGGTTTTTTTTTGTGCACTACTTTCTTTTTTATGAGCAAATTCCATTTTTACAGGGGGTTACAGACATTAAACTAAACAATATTCAAACAAAAATTATACAATAACCACAACAACGCACCAGAAAGGTGTAAAAGTCAACACGGCTCAATTTATAAGATGATTTCCCACCTGCTACTTGTGTCCTAGTGAGAAATCCTATAGCTTATTCACTTCAGTCTACTGTCATCTTTTCCCTTTAATTTTAATGGTGAAATTGAAATTGAGTTAAATTCCATCCTAACTGGTGTCAAAAAGATCTTAAAAAGTCAGAAATGTAACTTAGTGAAACCTGCAGGCACACTGCATCCATAAAGAGACATTTTCAAAGGCAACTCTCCTCCCCATCCCTGTGTCTTCTGTGACTTTGTCCCTCAATCTGACCAGCATTATAACAGCAGCATCCCCCAGTGGCGGCTCTTTGTTACTGTTGAACCAGCACATTATGAGAGAATGAATTTGGCTGCTCATAAAATCTGCAATCCCCACTGTGTTGCTGTCCCAAGTACATTAAACTCATTTGCTGCTACATCATTTTTTTATGAAACCAAGTTAAATCCCGGCCGCTCCCTTCTCTCTCTCTCTCTTTCTGTCTCTCTCTCTCTCTCAGTTCTTTCAGAGACGACAGATTCTTCTGAAGAAGAGTGGCAGTCCATCGCTGATCTGGCCACCGCCTGCCGCAGTATCCTGGAGGCTTTGTCACGAGAGGGTGAGACCTCTTTACTTATAGACCTCACTCATATGTACGTATAATATAATGTAAAATAGGGCAGTGCAGTGGCTCAGTGGTTCGCCCAATTGCCTCACAGCAAGAAGGACCCGGGTTCGACTTTGCATGTTCTGCCTGTGTTCCTGTGGGTTTCCTCCCACAGTCCAAAGACATGCGAGTCAGGTGGATTGGAGACTCTAAATTGTCCAAAGGTGTGTCTGTCTATCTATGTTCAACCTGTGGTGGACTGGCAACTTGTCCTGGAAGCCCCCTCGAGAACAAAATGAATCAATTACATATACACTACCAGTCAAAAGTTTGGACACACACATTTTTCTTTATTTTTTACTATTTTTCACATTTTAGAATAATAGTAAAGACATAAAAACTATGAAATAACACAAATGGAATTATGCAGTGACCAAATGCAGTGACTATCTTATATTTTAGATTCTTTAAAGTAGCCGCCCTTTGCCTTAAGGGAAAGGCAAAGGCCTTGGAAAGAAATTCATACATTAGGCATCAACTTCACTATTAATATTTGTCTACAAAACAGATTTCAAACATTTAAGCATAAGCCTTTAGATCAAAATGACTTCAAGATAATGAAAAACGTAGTACATTCAATCAGATGTGTCCAAACTTTTGACTGGTAGTGTATATGTGAAATTATGCCCAAGTAAAAGTAAATGAATAAATAATAGGATCTATTTTCTATCTCTGGGTTAAATACAGAGATGGGTATTGAGTAGATGGAGGGATGGAGGACCGCTGTCAGGACTCATTGTGGCAGGACTCTCTGGATTACTCTATATTTTATATTGGGGTGGAGTTTAAATATCTCTTCTTTGCCTCTCTCATCCTTTCCTTTGGTTGGTTCCTTTGGTATTGTAAGTATGGCTGTTTTAACTGGTAAAGCAGTAATTTGGATGATGTGTCTTTATCACAGACCGCAAAGCCGCAGACGGCTCCCAAGCAGGAGCTGACCAGACAGACGGCAAGCTGAAAGACATGAAAGACAGGTGGGTTGCCACACGGTACATACATACTTAGCCACATAATATAGACTGAGGCTGGATCAACTAGACCGTTCAGTGTGTCAGTAGTATAGTTAGCCCCGTGGCTTTCTGTCTGAATCATCTCACACATCCCTTCACTCAACTCTCAAACTCAGCAACTCCTTTATTCTCTTCCCTATTATTTAGACTCTACACACAATACCCGTCTGTTTGAGTCAGTGTGACGGCTTTTCTCTCTCTGTCTCCCTTATGCAGCCCTCTCAGTGACTCAGTGACACGCATATGTGCACATATGCATCTATACATGCACACAATGTCTGACTCACTGTCATGGTATCTTTCCCTACAACTTACTCCCCGTCCCTCTTGTCTGTCTTTCACAATCCTTCTTGTTCATTGATTCCCCCATTGCTCTCATAACACATAAAACCCACAGAAATGTTCAGGTTATCGTCTTAAGTTATCGTTTTAAGTTTTCCTACAGTCCATGATTACTATTTCAACATTAAGTTTCTTAGACCATCCCATGATGGATGGATCCATCTAGCAAGTTAAATGCTTGCTAAAAAACAAAAAAAAACAGTAGTATTTTGAGTTAGTCACCACTGGTTAGTGTCTGTTTGTGACATGAACTCATCGCAAGAATAGACTTGTGGTGAAAAGAAATGTTTCTTATGGTCAAGATTAAAATTGTGTAAGGATCTAATTATAACTTCAGCATGTGTTTATTTTGGTAGAAATGTGACCAGTAGTTGATTATGATCATTCATATTCACATGTACATTGTTTTTCTGCTAGCAGATGCCCGCTGAAATCTGTGATGAAGAGAAGAACTCGGATTAGCTCATATACATGGACTCAACTCTTGCTAATCATAATGGAAAACAAATCAAAAATTGCCAACTTGTTTAAAGATTTTAATTTCTGTCCTCATTAACTCAAAACAGTTATTTCTCTCGCTAAGGCTTTTCCGTATTTAACTGGACTGTTAACACCATTGGACTGACATGCACAAATGATCTTTAAAGCAGCCAAATTGGATAAAGTATATGACCATCATTAATCATTAAACTTAAAAATACACAATTGGGTCCATATATTTTGATGAAGATGCCATGTTGTTCCCTAATTACATTGTCATGCTTTTCAAGTCATTGGAAGACGAGCTGTGCGTGGCTTTATGGGGTGTGTAGTCAACATGGATAACACTGCTGACATCAGAGAAGAAAGGCATCATGGGACGACTATGGTCACTCAGAATTGATGTGCTTATCAGCAATAGCAATGAAATTGATCTCTAAGTATTACAGGTTTCATTATTGTCAGCAGGGACTGTATCTTTCTCCCACCAATCAAGAAAATTGAAAAGTGCGCTCTTACATTAGATGAAGGAAGGTATAATCACCCGAGGAGAGAGTTGAACTGACTTCATCAACTTTTTTACAAAAGGAATAAGTGGAAGTGAAAAGACAGCTGACACCAGTGAAGTGTCTTCAAAAAAATGTAGAACTTCATCTTGGTGATTTTTCAAAAGACTTTTTTGCCAGCGTTAGGGCTTCATTTCCCACTGGGACCACGCAGGTTAAAAATGAACGCACTTGTGGTGCTGTTAGGCACTTTGGATAAAAATGTTCACCAAATTGCATATGTGAAATGCATTTATGTTTAATTGGACACCAAATCATCTAGCCACCAAACCTATAGAAAACCGCAAATGTCTTTTGACTAAGTGTCACTGCATAATTCCTTTGCAGTGACTCTCCAGGCCACCTAGAGGAGAAGGTATCTCAGCTGGAGGCCATGCTGAAGAGCCTGCAAGATGACCTACAAAAGGTAGTTGCCATTCATGAATGACATTTCTTCTTTCTCTGTAGTAATGTTTTCATTGAGCTCTATGGGAAAATCAGTAGTTAGAAGAAACTTTAAGTTGGTTGTGGTTATCTTGAAGCCTTGTAGCTGGAGCATGATGATTTGTAGCTGGATTGCTGCTGCAGACTCTTGTTTACTTGTGTACAAATCCTCCCATGCATGCACCCATTTCAAGTCAAGTGTAGTCACAGCTGAATCTTTACAGAGACACACTGACATGCAAAAAGGCTGAGACTAATAACATTAAAGGCATCAGTTTGCTAGTTTATAGCATGGGGAGTTATGGATACGGATTTGATAATCTGTTATTTGATAAATATTGCATATATGCTGAAATTTTTTTAATTTTGCACTCTTTCATACTAAACATATTTCAGATTTTTGTTCTATTCGAGTATCATACATAATTTTCATTCATTTTTTCTTTGTTGCAGTAAGCTCTATTGCTACTACCTGCTGCTATTGTCGACACCCTCCTTAATGCTGTAATCCACACCTTTTCATACTTTCATCTATACATTTCTGAATATGTTCCAATGTTGAAACTGTCGGTTGCCTATATTAATTTAACCCCCATTTGCTATATTCTTGTTTATATTATATATATATATATATATATATATATATATATATATATATATATATATCTTTTCTTTGCTGTATCCTATTGCTATTTGATTTTTTCTTTTCTTGTCTTATCTTATCTTATAGGGGTTACATTTACTGTATAAGTCATTATATATGGGGAATCTTCAACTTCTTCAAAAGTTAAAAATGACTACTCTCGAATACAGTCTTATTCTGTCCAAATACTTTTGGTAGCCCGACATGGCCGGACCATGTACAAAAGGACTGTAGTTCTTTAACTGTTTATTCAGCCTGTCTGAATATACCCTCAATGGAAAGCAGCCAATTTGACCTTTAACCTCAGACAGTGTGTCATTTCTAATCCAAAGTTAGAGTTAGTTACTTACTTTAGAGTATAGAGGCAAAGCATCAAACTATGTGTTTCTTTCCAAATACTTACAAAGCTCAGTGCATGACTTTCCTACAACCTTAGACCATTCATATTGTTAAACATGACTTTCTTCCCATGATATAAACCAGCAAATACAAAACTTGGAGCTGCCATTTTAGTTAAATGAGCATATGTAGTAGTTCAATTCCAATAGATGGCTGTCATGTATATTTCTCATTTACATGTCAGAGACTGTGTCCATGCCTACTGTCCATAGCTCTACATATGAATGAAAAAAATCATTATTCCACTCAATGACATAGTAGGTTTTCTGTTTTGTTAAGTTTTGCATTGTGTGTTTTATTCTTCCCCACTGCAGTCTTGTGTGCCGCTCTACAGTGTATGTGCTGTTTTATTTCAAACCCCCGCGTCGATGTGCAGCCGCTAGCTCGCCTACTTAAAGCTTTACTTATACCACACTTTACCCCTCACTCCACTTTTGTTTTGTGCTAATATCTCCAGGAGAAAGAGGACAAGGCGGTGCTGCAGGCCGAGGTGCAGAGCCTCAGGCAGAACAACCAGCGGCTGCAGGAGGAGTCCCAGAGCACCGTGGCCCGCCTCATCAAAGTCACTGAGCTGCTGTGCAACGTCAACAAGCCCTGTTAGCTTCTTCACAGTACACACACACACACACACACGCTCATACACACACAGACACACACACAAACATAGACATGCAAAACACATAATCTCATTGCACACTCAGTACACTTATTTTGTACAAATGAATTTGCAGTCGTCGTTTCAAATGCAAACAGTCGGACACACACACCCATGTCCTCTACAATCTGTGTATTATCACAGCCTCTATACCGAATCCTGGACCTGCCTGTTGGTGAAGGAGTATGCAAATCAACTCACAGAAGAACCATGACAGACTTTTTCAACAACATCACACGACCTTCGTAGACTGACCAATGCGCAGCACTCAGGCTGCCGTGTTGGTGTGCTATGCTCAGAGTGCTTCTTTGTGTGTGTGTGTGTGTGTGTGTGTACAGTATGTGCGCCTGCGTGTGTGAGTGTGTGTGCGCGAGTGCGTGCGCACATGCGTGCCTGCGTGCGTATGTGTGCATCTCTTACCTTGCTTCAAATACTTGACAAGTCGGGCTGAATAGCACTTGCATAAAACGTGGCAATTAAGATTGAGAGACACTGTATAGCATGTTTGGTGGTGTCTTATTTGAAATGACCAAAAGTGTATATATTTCACCTATAATGTATGTGAACAGTAGTATCCCTATCCTCTCTGCCAAACCCGTAGTTGCAATGTTCTGAGTATGGTTCTGCCTTGCACCGTTAGTGTGGAAGGCCTTGGAATAAAACACAAAAAGAAAAAGGGAAAACGACAATGACAAGCCTGTAGGCAGCCTTCTACTTCAAAAGATGTAATGATGCTGACTGACTAGCCTCACTGTTACTGTATGTAGGGACATCATTCTCTGCCCTCTTCACTTCTCAGTAGTACTGTATTTAGGAAATTGTGGACTCAGTTTAAGAGAGGGAGAGAGGATTTCACAGCCCCCATAACTGACAGAGATGCAAACTGGAAAATTACTGAAAGAAATGACTGAAAGGGAATTGTAACAAAATGAACGGAGCGACTCGTTCCTCTTGCAAGTGTTTCATTCAGAGTATTGAAGGGATGCTGAAAGGGTCATACCTCTCCTGAAGACACAGACAATGACAGGAAAGAACTGCTTCAGCTTCCTTCCATGATTGCCTGTAGCCGTTTTCTTCTAACCTCACTATTGTAGCAGCCATACTGTAGAAGTACTCCTCCTGCTGGCCTGAACCACAAAATGCCATTAGGCAGCTTTTCTTTCAGCTGGCAAAATAGCTTTAGGTGTCTGAATAAAACACCTTAAACGAATAGCGAAATACAGACTATTGTATTTAAATATGTTTTGTGTTCGGCGGATGTCTACAGTGACTATTTTGGGTAATTGTTTAGTATGGCTTATGAGTGGTAGCGTTAAGGACAATAGGTGAGGGCTTACCATTCCACCCTATTGTGTGTTTCTGTGTGTTTCTGTGTTGTTCTTGCACTTTTTTTTTGTTGTATAATCAGCATTGGACAGGGCACATACTTTATTTAGCCTGCTCCAGGTTGTGTCTTGCTTGAAATAAGAAAGTGGATTTGATCTCATCCCCTCACACCACCTTACCTCACCTTCATGTCCACTGCTGACGGCGCCAATAACAATGTGTGTTCAGAGGCGAGGGGCTGCTTCTCCTGCCGGACTGCGACGCCAGTGCCAACTAACGCCCAGGCAGCTCTCCTGAATCAAATCAATCAATGGAACTGACTCAATCACACACACAAGACTAAAACTCCCAACTTTAAACTCCAATCTCCAACGAAAGGGATGCCAAACGTTCGCCAGTCGCCCAGACTCTCAACGCCCTTGTTTCTTGTATACACTCTTTATCTTCCTCTTGTAATTTTATTTTAGAGTCACTGTGAATACCTGGTACCAGCATATTAAGATACAGTATATTCAGATTAAATTATGAATCTAAACTTTATCGATATGTGAAGATATGTACAGCTAAACTGTTCCATGTTACTTAGTGCATTGGGTTGTGTATGCCCTCTTTTGCAGGATGATTATGCAGACGAGTGTAATTGTGGCCATGCAGGCTGTTTCATCTACTGTACATGCTGAAGCCTCATGACTTACAGGGAGACGTGGTATGAGAAGACCTGTTTTACTGTGTCTTGTATAGTTATTTAGATTGTAGGAGGTTGGTCAAGCATGAGAATGTGCCAAGCAACTTCCAAGCTCCCTTCTGTATGTGTGTATGTATAAAAAATGTAACTTATTAATCATGCAAATGTGGACTTTCTTGTAGCTGTTTAAATTTGAGGGAAGCAAAGAGAAAACGTGAAATAGAGCAAAAAGTTATAAACTTTTGTTTTTTGTAGAAAACAAACAACCACCATAAGACATAACAAAATATTTCAACAATGTTGTTTGCAAATAGATTTTCTTGGTTAAAGTGACTATGGTTGTTATTATCATTCTGGTATTGAGCTATTTCATGTATAGCTCTTACATTAACATTTAATAAGGTCTTAAACACCATTAGGTACGCCTTAATGAGTGAAACTCTTCAGAGTGGATGGTAAAAACTGGTCATACTGGACTAGTCATACTGGTGTAATGTGAAGGCTTATTTCTGACTTTGTGCCTACCTGAAAATGTAATGTATGTTAACCAGCTTAGTGATCTCATCTCATTGTCTTTGGTTGCACTTACTGAGGTTTTCTGACAGAGGCTGGTGTAGGATTTGTGGTGGACCTCCATAAGATCTGGTCTTTCATCCACTATGTAAGGAAAAAGCAGTTGCGTGACATGAGCCAACAGGAAAGGAAAAATTAGATGTGATTTTTTTTTTTTTTTTGGATCATAAGCATTATGAAGGTTTACAGCTCAATCAGTACCACCGATTGTTAAAGAAGCAAACCAACAAACATATGATTTTTAAAAGTGAATTAAAAAGGAAAAAGTTGCTTAACACGACTCGAATTGAAATCAAGCTTAAATTGAAATGAATGTGTTGAATGGCATAAGGTCTCACTAAGGGATAATTATTTTGGTTTGTAAATATTTTAAAATGAATGAATTTTAGAAAGAAAATTCCAACAAAGATTCAACAAAAACAAGTATGTGGCTTAATGACCTAAATGAGGACATGGGAGAAAGAATCAGTCATAATTTAGGCATTACATACTAGCCTAATGTTTAATAAGGTTGACTTAATCTGGAAATACAACAATCCCAATCTGGTCTCTAACCTCATATCTCCTCAAAAAAATAATACAGACAATACTGTTTTTTTTTGTCAAAGTGAAAAATGGCCCAAACACAGATAAACTTGGGAGATTTATGAAACTTAATTGCTGTAAGATATGCTGGAATGACTGTGGGTGTAATTGCTCATAGGAAAAACAACTCAAAAAAGCAAAAGTTGGAATCCAAGTGAAAGTTGGGTATTTATCTTCTATGATTCAGACACCGACAGACCTGTCAGTAGCCACCGAGAACATGGCGCTTCACAAAATGGGATTACTGTCACAGAACGTTGCTAGTGTTTGGATTGGTTCCACCGTGAGTTGTTCCAAAATTAGATTCCAATAAAAATTTAAAAAAAATAAACTCCATTAAACGATGTAAACAGACCTCTGTAAAACACAGTTAAGTGAGAATAGTTGTGGTGGAAAAGGCTTTCAATGGCACTAACTTACTCTAAACTTCTCTGTGGAGCGTATTTATGGCGTTTTGGGAGCAACTTGTGGGGGAGCTGTTATTGCATGTTTATGCGTGCTAGCCCTGCTTTGCTAGCCTGAAGAGGGCTAAAGCCAGAGTCATGCTGTTTGATGCGCATCAGATCACAATTTTCTCTGTGGGAACCAGCAGGCTCCCAGACATGCAAACAAAACATGCAGTATATGTCTAAAAGTCATTTAATATATCCTTACAATCACTACAATTATACTGTAAGTGAAATAGCATACGTAAGCAGCTTAAAAAAAACAGTCAATCTCCTGAAATGGGCAAGTGAGAAAAATGTTTTGGTAGTTAAACAAATGGGAATGACTACACTTGAGGTACTTTACCTGGTTTATTGAACTGACAGGCCAAGTGGATTGATCTGAATTTAATTCTTGTGCTGCATTTACACTGCAGCATAAAATCTCCATATTCTGTTTTTTTCCCTCACAAGTGACAAAGATTTGAGGTTTACTAATCAGTGTGAACAGCAAAACTCCAGCATCAGCATGGAGGACAACAAGACAACGGAAAGAAAGCAAAATAGCTGACTTGATTGGTATTTGGAGAGGCGCCTCAATTCAGTCAAAACTCAAAGGCACATACCATAACCAAAATTTGTTTATACAAGAAAAAAAGAAAAAGAATAAAGAAGGAAAGAAAAAAATAGATTGATCAAAGAGTGGTAAAGTAAATGGAAACCACCCAAATACAAGCTATTTTTGATCACTGGACAGCAGGCCTCTAAAGATCAATATTTTCTGACCCGGAGCTCTGAGAAAACAGTCGGGCCACCGGGAAAATGGCAATGTCAAGCTCTGAACTGATGCAACTACAAGCCACTACTAACACTAGCTGTTACTACATATGTTAGCTAGTTCGCAAATCAGATGTGTTAACAACAGGACAGTGAGAGTTACCATACTGGTGCCCAATTATAGACACCCTTGGGCCCAGTGGTCCTCAATCCTCAGGACCCAGAACCCTGCTGGTTTCACTCCAGCCGTCTAATCAGGGACTATTTACACCTGGGATGCAAAGTGAATGCAATTAACTCCAATTAACTAGCTGGTAGGAAAGAAAACCAGCAGGATTAAGAATTAAGAATTGGGCCAAATCTGGACACACATACCTTTTTTTTTTTGCTCAAATACATATATGTATGATTACGTCACTTGCCTTTTGGCAGGAAGCTTCAAAAAGTCTGGAAAAAGACTGGAAACCGCATCAAAGAGTGTGTCTGAAATTGGCCACCAGTATGTTAGGTAAGCAGATACTATAGCAATAGCTAGATGACACCTAAAATAGAATTTATCAGCTGTATCAGTGATGAAATGATAAGTTCCTAGTTAAAAACAGTGCAGAAATGAACCATATCTAATCAACTCTTGAGGCTGACAAGTTGTATGTTTAGAAAATAGACAGTTCACAGCTGTTACTGCCCAACAGTTACCGCCCTCCACTTTGGTTTGTTATGCCACCTGAAAGCCGTTTAGCACATTTGTTCATATTCAGCTGCACATTAATTGCCTCCTTGGTGATAATAAAGCTCACGCACTGTTGAGCATTCACTCAACAAAGGTCTACTTATTTTTTTAGCCAACATTATCCCTACTACTGACTAATTATAATAATAAAGAGCAAAGTTATACAACATACTGTAAAATAAAAGGAACAAGCAAACAAATCTACAAACGATTAGCAACGATAAAGGGAGGTGTGAAGTGTAAAATCCCATGTAACAGGAAAAACTTGTATTGAGTATTGACCTGCTTTAAGTTACTATAGCTTGGGCTGAGTTGTTTCACTGGAAAAAGATTATTCCTAATTTCGAACACTAGAGCATGGTGACAACGTATCTCATAGTTATTCATGTCATGTTAAAATATCCTATTCTACATACAGTAGGTGAAGTGAAAATGTGTGTATTAATATGTTTTGACAGGTTAGAAATTGTTTTCTCCTAAAACAGTGGTGAGTAAATCTGGTAGACGGTAAGAGCTAGCAGTCGTTAGCTAGCGAGCTGCTACTAGCATACTGAGTAAGGCCCAGTTTCCCAAAAGAACCATCAATGACATCATCACATCCTACTGACTTACAATAGATTTATGCAAGAAGAAGCCAGTCACAGTACCTATTTTATCCTTAAGTTCAGTGGAGACAATCAGTCCTTCCTGTCAATCTCAGAGTTTAGTGTCAGCAGGACTTCTGGTGTGGAAATAATGACCTTTTAAAACCCATTTGCAGTGAAGACGTGGCACACCATTATCTATCAAGGTGTGCGGTTACAAGCCTGTGTTATTAACTTCCCACAGGAAAATGAGAAATGCCAGCAAAGCAACAATGGAACTAGCCTACTTCAGATGAGACAGTTAAGAATAACAGTTATTCTTAGCACTGACAATATCAAGTGTCCAAACTTATTTAGGATTTTTGCCCCGCAAGTTAATATTGATTTGATTCCTAATTCTGTTGATTGAGCAAATGTAATTGTAAAATCATAATCACACATCATCATGATTGATTATTACTCATTCTTAAACCATACACTTTTATAAGATACAACTGTAACTTCATTCTGTGTCTTCATATTAATAAAAAAACGGCTAATTTTACAAATAAGGCCTCTCACAGGAGGTCTACTAATCTTATCTGCTCTTTTGCCCCTTTACCAACTTCCACGTGATTGTCAGCTGTTCATCATGTCACCGTTTCATGCTTGTTTGCCATCAAGTTCACTCAACAACCAACACTTAAATGCTGATGGACGTTTAGGGTGTCATTGCAACATAGGGCCGCAGTGTAATGTGTGTTCTTCAAGTACTGTCACATCAGCGCCACAGCAAAGATACCTTTGATAACATATAACATCTTTACTTGGGATTCTGTGCCAAAATACATAAGATAAAACCAGCCTGTAGACACACACAAACACATATAGAGACAACCCAATTTAAAACAGTGTGGAATAATGTTAAGATGCATATTCCTGTCTCCCTGTGAACTGATACAGCGTGAGGTAAGACAAATAGGTTTTCCACGGCTTGTTCCACAATCATAATAAAGCACGACAACATAATACAAACATTTCCCAGGACCCTGTCCTCTGGAAAGCTTTCCTAAACACCAGCGGCAGAGAAGCTCTTTATCTTCCTTGCCCTGACACCTGGAGGAGAGCTGACGACAACAATGCACTGGCCTATGTCTTTATTTGGGGTTGGAGCGCGGGCCTGAGTCTTCACTAGGGGCCATGTGTCAGACACAGCTCAAGGGCTTAACGCCAGTTTGACTCATCCGTGTTCTGTAAATACAGAGGGCATGTGCTGTTGTGTGTGTGTGTGTGTGTGTGTGTGTGTGTGTGTGTATGTGTGTGTGTCGGTGTGTTTAGACTCCTGATCCACAGAGTTGTGTATTATATTTTAAATCGCCAGGCCATTGTTGCCCCATGAAAAACAAGTATAGGCCTGGCATGGTTTTCTGTCATAGATGAAACTTATACTAAGTCAGATTTCATAGGCTTGATCAATAACAAGTATCTGCAGAGGAAAAAAATATATAGCTAAGTACTTTATTCAAGAGCTCTTATGTTTTGAGATAGACCTACTGGTAGCATTACTTTACCTTACTTTACTTAACGTGAAGTTATATTGTACTTAACTAGAGTTTTTAAATTTTAGGGAACTTCATTCTTTTGTTTCACTGCATTTTGAACAAATTATCATTCTTTCTCCTCCCAAGTTGCTGTGAAAAAAAACATGCAAATTGTTAATAAAAGTATTGCAGTTTAGATTTCAAGCCATGCAAGTCACTGAGAAACTAATCAGAGTGACTGTGGAACTGAAGCGCCAAGCCTTTCAGCTTAACCTTTGGAGTTTAATATCATGAATATGTAATCTTTGCTGGCTGTTGAAACACTATAGGGCATTGCAGGCCTGCTGAAATTGCACTACTACTACTACTACTTTCCCTTTTTCACTTTCATTGCTACTACGATCACTGTCGTTTCGTCTTTTACTCAAAGGGTTTGTGCACTTCTTCCACCATCTGGGAAACAGCGGACAAACAGCAGTGGATTATTAGTAGACTCCAGTGCAGCAGTGTTTCTTAATCTTCACCCTGTTTCTGGAAGGTCTCCATATGACAAGAGTAGTCTAATTTTTTTTCCAAATCGGAGAGTGGGCAGTGCACTCACTTTTAGTATTTGTGTATTTTTTTTGAGAGTGGGAAATGAGAGAGTGAGACAGAGTAGGGGAAGCACAAGAGGGAAAACCCTGGTGGAATATGAGCTGCAAAAAATATCCATCTTAACATCCTGTCCATTTAGTCTAATACTGAGTCTTCGAATTTTGTTTTCCTCAAAACAAGTGGGGAAAAAAATCTACCAATGGGTTGAGAGATAGTTTCACAATTTTCTGAAACAAGCAAGATTATCTTGAAATAGGGTGGATCACTCCACTAGTATCAACATAATGTCACTTGATTCAAGAAAATAACAATGTTGAATTGTGTTGGAAACAAGTCAAATTATCTCACCCATTTGGCAGATTCTTTGCACTTGTGTTTTTTTTTTATTTTAAAGACCCAATACTAAATAACTTGGACATTTTTTTTGGGCAGTATGACCCTAGGGCCAGTGGGGGCACGCATGTGGTTGCAGAGGAGGGAGGGGGTTTCCTATCTCTCCTATCTCTATCTCTCTGTCTTCACGCCTGGGCCCCGGCCAGGAAGCGAATAAATCTACTCACTTCTACTTGGGGGTCCCCAAGCTTAAAAAAAAGTTGGAAGAGCCACAGATCTCTCTCTCTCGCTCGCTCTCTCTCTCTCTCTCTCTCTACTCACTTTGGGTCCCCAAGCTTAAAAAAAAGTTGGAAGAGCCACAGATATCTCTCTCTCTCTCTCTCTCTCTCTCTCTCTCTGAGCCTGTCGCCGCCTGGTGGCCACGCCTGAGAGAAACAGCACG
This sequence comes from Centroberyx affinis, assembly GCF_046629955.1. Classification (NCBI taxonomy): domain Eukaryota; kingdom Metazoa; phylum Chordata; class Actinopteri; order Beryciformes; family Berycidae; genus Centroberyx; species Centroberyx affinis. The sequence goes on along the minus strand of NW_027280495.1, from coordinate 24,894 downwards.
TCGAGCCGTACAATGTGAGCAGAGAGAGTGAAGGCAGGCACAGGCACTCAGAGCATGTCGCCTCCTGTAGCAGCTGCACCTCACTGTGGGATCCGCTGTCGACCTTTCAGCCAGTAGAAATGAACTCGGAGAGCTTTTTGACTCATTTCTCCGGCACGCGCGACCTCGAGCCATGGATGCCACCGCGCGCTTTGGCAGAATAAAATAACACAGCGCCTGTTCTTCTGAATTTAGGAAGGCTTGTCTTTTGCGGGAGGATTGGAGTGACACTGTTCAGCAACTTGGCAGTCAAGTCGCTGCTGGTGGTGTGTGTGTGTGTTGGGGGGGGGGGAGAAATATCATCAGCGCTGTTTGCAGAGAAAGTGGGAAACAAGTGTCAGAAAGCAAGCAACAGATGTTTTTCACGGATATGAGACCGACTTAGGAATGAAAGCTCAACCCAGGCGCCGGCGGCCCTTCCAGCGGTTCTGCTGCTGTGGAGTCGGGCTGGTCGCCGTCATTTGGCTCACACAGGTCATCCAGGCACCAGGTGAGACCTTAATATAGACATATGATGTGTGTGTGTGCGTATGTGTGTGTGTGCGTGCGCGCAAGAAAAATAACTATAGTAATCCTATAATAGGGTAATTTTTAGAGGGAAATATCACAGCAAAAGTCTCTATGAACAAGCAAGGTGATTATCAACTCACTACTGAGTGTCACAAACACACTGTAAGTCTTTTTAGGAAATTTATAGGAATATTTTAGTGTTTTCTCGTGTGTGTGTGAGAGAGAGAGAGAGAGAGCGTGAGCGTGAGCATACCCTTAAGGAAAAGAACTGCACTAATCCTACAGTAATTTTTAGAACGATACAATATCACAGCAAAACTATAAGCCGTTATAGGAATATTATAGGAATATGATATGATACCGTAAGAGATTAAAAGTATCACAGACGCACTGTAAGTCTCTGTTGGAAAATTATAGGAATATTACAGTGATTTCTCGTGTGTGTGTGTGTGTGTGTGTGTGTGTGTGTGTGTGTGCCTTTATGAAAAGAGAACTGTAATCCTATAGCAAAATGTAGAAGGGTACTACGTATATCACAGCAAAACTGTAAGTCCATATAATGCTACCATAAAATAACATAAAACACAATAAGGTCTCTATAAACTCACAGTTGAGGATCACAGACACACTAGAAGTCCCTGTAGGACATTTATAGGAATATTTTAGTGATTTCCCATTTGTGTGTGTGTGTGTGTGTGTGTGTGTGTAACCAGTTCTGGAAGAAGCAGCCAACATAATTCCTCTATGTTGTTTTAAGAAATGTCAGGTGTAGAAAAGGCCTGATCTATGAAAGTACAGCTGGCTGGTCCTACATTCTCCATTAAAATCCTATTCAGGTAGTCTGTAAGTTGGCCTTAGGAACACATTCGATTATAAATTTATCTTAAGTATCAAAATTATAAAGTAGGTGTACAGGTTGGATATAATCTCAGTGCTATCGCCATCTCTTGTGCATCAATCGCTATACAAAGTATCTATTTAGTAGTATATCTTTATTTATGCTTCTTATGATTATTTCTCCAAGAGTCAGAAGTGTATCATTTTATGAACTGATCACTTTTTGAATGCAAAACATTTTCTTTATAATAACAAACTGTGCTGTATGATGTTAGACCTTAAAGTTGAACCTTATCCCACCTTTTAACCACCTCCCAGCTTTTATCCGATGCCGTGATTCACTCTCTTCTCACTGGAGCAAGGTGACATTTTGTCGATTATTTGAAGCAGACACAAATGTGGCATTTATTATACCAACTATTGGTCATCTTATGACTACAGATTCAGCAGGCATCACATTCATTACACATTACAGAATGATTATGATGAATTAGAGGATATATTATTGGGAAGCATTTATTTCACCTCTAAATAGGCATGTTCTGCCTTTTCCCAGGCTGTCACTGTAGCCATGAATTTGTTTTTGATGTGCCTAGATGAATGAAAGTTAAAATTAAATATGACAAACAAATGAGTACATAGCTGAAGTATGAGTTGGATGGTTTAATGCGTCGTCGTCTGGCAGCAGCATACCTAAGGCATCACCCCCATCCTTCAGTGGATTATCCTCTCACCACCTTTGCTGATGAGGTAATACTCTGCCAGCGACCCCTATCAGCAGCTCAAGCAGCCAGAACGTTTTCCTTTGTAGTCCTGTGTGCAATACAAGCTTATATATAAAGCTATGAATGAGTGAATTTAGATTTTGTTTTAGTGTTTGATTTACATTTTAGCTCTCACCTTGATATTGCAGGCCATGAGCCGTGTCATTAATATTTATATTTCACCTTTAAATTACGAGCGTGCCATCTAGCAGAAGAGGTTTTTTGAACTGAGACCAAGGCCGCTCAACTTGGACCAAATGAAAGCACAGGGCAGAGCGTTTGGTCTGCTGTGTGTAATGGCGACAGGCATGCTACTCTCATTAATGGGAAAATCTCACATGGAGCATCTTGAATAACAGCACTTGTATTGCCATTCCTAAAAAGGCAAGGTGTCAAGGAGAGCCGTGCAGATGAGCAAGAGCAAGAGATGACCAACCACTCTTCATGTAGAAAAGGTAGCAAAAAGTCACCAAAACTATCCACAGTAGGCTACTAACCGCAATCCAAAACTCAAGCGAATATTGACAAGACTAACAGATTCACGTCTTACCAAGAGAAACAATTCGTTTTCTGGTTTCACTCTCAGAAAAGAATCCTAACTTGAGTTTCAGTTTTGTAGATAGCCCCTCAATGTGGATTCTTAACTCTAACTCATTATTCATAATGCTCAGATATTTATATGATGGTAGCTTGCCATCTGGATCCCATTTAAGGTGCAAATCAGATGGTGACCAGATCCTCAGCTCTTCATCTGTGTTTAAAACGTCTTTGAGCATCACAGTTACTAAATGTTCAGTCTGGCAGTCTGACAGCCGTCCTGCAGGACTGACCTGTCATCTTCATAGAAATGCGATTCAGAGTGTTGGACTGAAATACAAATATTATTTATATAAAGCATTATATAAAGAAGTGGGTTTAGTTATTGAGGAATATTGGACTATTGAGGAATTCACAATTGAAGACATTTGCTACTTCTGACTGCAATCTAGCACTGTGATATTCCCTAAACCAGTTTTTGGCATTGGTAAGACCTGTGGAAGCCAGTCTGTCTAGTAGATGTGTGACTGACAGTATCAAACGCCTTGTTTAGGTTAAAGAAGGTTTGTTTTTCCTCAAGGGAACAGATTGCATAACTTTGAATATTACATGATGTTTCAAATAGTGATTTCTCTCTTTGTAGCCCAGTAATTATCAGTTGCGATTCAGTTGCATAGCTAATCATATTACAAATAGGTACTGTTTAATGATTTGCAACGGTTATATCATTTGGTCTGTGTTAAGCACGAGGGAGGCAAAAGTCGTGGCAAGATGAGCTCATGATAATTAGACTGTTTCGTTGTCCTACGACTTGCAGTACTTTCTCACAGCCTTTGTATATTAAATGTATAAATCAATAAATGTCAAAGCGTCAGCATTTGGCAATACGCGATACAGTACTTGAGTTTAAAGATTCCCAACAGCCGTGTTGACGTGGAGACAGATGAATACTATTTACACTTACTGTTCTGCATTCAACCAGTCTGTTTATGCTAAGGAGTGTAGCAGCAGGATTAAGGTATTTCCATACAAACACCACATTTCATGTTTCATCACCCTTCCTCTACTCTTCATCCCTCTCCACCTACTTTTCCACTTGTCCTTTTGCAACTTCTGTTTCTTCTCCCTCTTTCCTCTTTTACAGTTACATTTTGCAACATTACATTAAATATTTTACAGCAACCGCCAGTAAGGAGTGCAAAGGTCAGGGCCGGAGCGCAGACAGTATTGCTGTATCCAACAGTCATGTAAGAGCAAAGTGCTGGGAAAAGAAATAGAATAAGCTTTCAGAGGATTTTTTTCTCTTTTTCTTACGATACGAGACAATGGCTGAGGGGTTGGAGCTGTCTCCCACTTATGAGTGTGATCGTGGTGCAGAGCCATCTGTGGCAGAGACCCATTTGAATTTCATACGACTCAAGCTCCTCTTGATGCCTCGACATGAAAGCCTCCATGTCTCCTCTCGGCCAAGACCGCCGCTCTCATGAAATGGGCTCATTGAACTGTAAGGTACAAAGGGACACTACAGTGCCTGGCGATCATGAAATGCATTAGACACCGAGTCCAAGCTGCCTCTGAAATAAAAGGACAGTGGGTGATAAGGAGTATAATAGCCGCCCTACTACCTTCCAGGTTCTGGGTGGATAGATCTCTGTGGGTGGCAGTGGAGGATATCTGTAATGTTTCCCCATAGGAGAGATGGTGAGACAGATCTATATGTGAGGAGTTCCCCTGTTGCTGCCCTTATAAAGCACTACAAAGCCTAAACACACACAGAGATTGGCTATCAAGGAAAGAAATACAGAACTGAAATGTACACCATAAATATTTCTGTACCGATGATTTGGGGCAGCTGATTGCAGCCTGGTTTGTATACGTACACTGCTGTCTCCCATAGCCAGAAACGAGAGAGGAGAGAAGAGTCTGGAGCTCTCACATAGGCAAGGTCATACTGATGTATAACTGTGCAGAGCATTACTAGATGGAAAAGATGTCTGGGACAATACCAGGAGGGGACATTTACTGATTTAAAACCGATAGCACTGATATAATAAAAAGATGATTCGGTTATTAAAGTTCACTCAAAGGTTCTGTGAACTCCCAAAGTCGGTCTTGTATTCATTGCCGACAGCCCCAGGCTGTATTACAGCAAGGAACAGAGGTTTAGTTGTCTGGTTTCACGATTCATGAGAGAGTTAGACTGTCATAGGTCATATGAGCAAAACACAAATTTGTAAACTGGCTGGTATTCCCTTTTGAGTGCGTCTGTCTGGTTGTGCACTAAATAGACAAGAAAATTCAAATGACGCCGGTGTTGTTTTGTAACAGAGACAGAGTCCTCCGGGTTGCAGCCAGGCGTGAATGGCGGGCCGCTGCGTTCGACACGCAGGCTGCTGCAGGAGCGGACAGACAACCAGAGCCTGGATCACCCCAGAGCAGGTGAGTCAGACCTCTGCCTTCCACCCTTCACTCACGCCCGCTATCTCTCCTGACAGACCAGGAGGACCTTCTCCTCTCTCTCTGCTGCACTTCCTTACGCACTGTCCGTTTTGGGATCACACATGCACCCAGCAAGACCAGAAACGCACTGCGCTGCAGAGTGGTCCGAAACGGTCCGAGTGACGAAATGGTCTCGCTTTATAAATATGGCCAATGACGTAGCCGTGGTTTCCATTTGAGCATTTGAAATTTTCAAGACACATTGGCCTCATTCCAAACCTGAATTTCAGGAGAGTGTGAGTGCTTTTATAGATATCATTATATTTGGTGTGTGTTTACATGTATGTGTGTGTGTGTTTGGTGTAGGCGGGTAGTCAGGGAAGGCGGTGTGTACGAGGGAAGTCTGCCTCTCCCCTGCAGGTGAATTGAAAGGTCATGTGGACTAAGCAGTGGTAGTTGTCAGGAATCTGCAGTCTGTGCAGTGAGAGACTCAAGGAGGTAGACCAACTGTAAGCAGAGGGGAGGTAGCCAGGAAGAAACTCAGGCACATAATACATTTTCCAAGTTACAGCGTCTTTAGCAGAGGCCTAGGAAATTTGGTTACACTCTGAATAGTTAGGGTACATCCTAACTAATTTTGATATGAATTTGTTACTGAGACAAGCAGCCAATCAACAATCAAAGGTAGAGGTCTGTTTTCTGGTTCCCATGCTCATTTACGCTGGCTGGCTCCCATGAGCTACATTCATCATAGTTGACTATTTTACTATTCAAATTACACATTGGCAATGAAATCTCTTGATTATTGTGTGGGGAAATAGCAAAGAATAGCTAAAATAATAACGTTGCCTGAGGAAAAATCTTACTCTTCTGTGCCAACACAATGCAGTTCTGTAACTTCAGATCATTTGCACCTGATTTTAAATTGCACAGTTCTTTGCACCTCTTGCTTGAGCGTAAGTGCAGTCTTCTTCCCTACTAAATTTATGGAAATCAATTTGTGTTAATAATATGCCATGCAAAGTATATTACACAATTAAATAGCACCACTTTAAAGTCCACTCTGCCAACTTAGGGCCTGCAGCATAAAAAAATAAAGATACACACACACACACACATGCACACACGCACATTGTGTTTCTGAATTACTTCAGTTTCTGAAAGTCAGAGGAGAGATATTTTTTCTTGAGTGAAACACCCTTGCTTGTCCGTCTTGTTTGCGGTGACATCTGCATCTTGCAGCAAAGTAAGCAGCTGTTCTAAAAAGCCAAACTCAACATAAAGCACAAAATCTTAAAATGCATTACCACTTTTCAAATGTATCTTATTTTTGTGACAATTGGATGAGTTCATGTTAAGTCATCAGTATTTGCACAAAAAAAAATCAAGATTTCCATATGCACACCCAAAACTGGCACAACATGGCTGTATATCTATACCAATGTTACTAGGTGTGCTTTAAAATTATTGAACAGCAAGACACTTTAGAGGTACAGTCTGTGATTTAAGCAGCATACACTCATAGTCAACCAGGACCTGAATTGTTACTCAGGGTTGATTGATTAAATTTATTTGACATGAATTAAAAGAAAAGGGTCAGGCAAACACTTGGTCCTTTGGGGAAGGTTGAGAATGGAGCAGGGCAGCCAGCTACTATCTCTAAGCCATTTTTGAGCTTAAATTTAAAACCATTCCAGCTGCTGATAGTCTTGAGGCCACCTGGCAAGATATTACACAGCCTGGTTTACTGTAACAGCTTGGTTACATTGCAAATCATTTGAACGGTACAACAGCTTGTATTTGGGAGATGTTTAAACATGGACTTAGCTGCCACAAACAATACAGTATGGCCAAGCTTGGTTTAAATTTACACATGAGTGGCGCCACACACCCCAGAGCTTTACCACACATCCTCGTCTGCAGCATCACTCTGGTGGTGCTTTTTTTTGCCTTTTTCTTTTTTTTTTTTTTTACCACAGATTGGAGACAATATAACGGGATGCTCAGTGTATCTCTCTACCAGAGGTACAAATGTACTGTACAGTCATTTGTGTTGTGCTACCTGATAACACACTTAACCTTTATTGAGTCAGCGGTTGCAAACAGATCTCCCTCATTATCTTTGACAAAGACACAAGCATACTGTGGGTAGATACTTTGGTTTGGTTACACACTAGAGACAAGCCAGGGAACAAAAGGCTGGTTGATCTGTGGACAGGTACTATAAGATAGTGAGGCTCAGGTTGCTCTTTTTTTGTCTTCATGGTCGCGACTCTTTCTTACTCTACAGCAGGCTGTCTGGCAACGATTACATAATGTGTAGTGTGATTAAAAAGCCTGGCTTGGACCTCGAGGAATATTATCTTGGGGATTGCACAGCAACGTCCAGCCCCAGGCTCTCTCCCTCCCTTTTCATCCCTGCGCTGCTTAACAAGATGGAGACGGCGTGATCTGCCTTCAGCTGACAAGCCTTTGAGACCATTGTTGCTAAGCAACTGAATGCTAAATTTTGAAACCCAGACAATTCTGTCTTTCAAGCATTAAAAGTGCAAAGCAAAGAGCTAAAAATAGACTATGGGTAGAGGGGGGGAGCAAATGAATCCAAATGATGTAAATGAAGTAAATTGCTCATGCTGTGTGTTGTTGAGGCATGTTATGTTGTTTATTTTGGCAAACGACAGTCAGCTGAGAATAATATTTTTCCATAGCCACATTTTCATGTTTTATTGGGAGAGCATTGAGAAAGAGAAGCTGGCAGATAATCTAACACAATTTCTTCTCAAACGGCCCCGGACTTTTATCAGGGGATTAATATTATGGATGCCACACAAAGCAAATAGCAGTTAATGCAGCCATTATTCATGGGAGCAGTCGCCTGTTTGAAGTTTTGGAAAAATTGAAGCCGAATATTGTTGGCTCTCGCTCACTCCCCTTCATTTTCCCTGGAAGGCACGCTCTCCCGTTCACAATTACGACTCGACATTTGCAGGACAGAGGTTAAGGCTCTGTGCGTTTGCAGGACGGAGCGTTGGGTGTGAGGTTTATCATAAAAAAAACCCTCCTCCTAGCAGTGTTGATCTTTATTAAGGAGAGGATATTTGCTGTTTCCTCTTGATTGCTTTATGTCAGCAGAGTCATTTCCTCACCCACCGTGCTGATGTGCAGATTATGATGGATGGTGTTGTATGATCAGGCTGGGAGATAAAGCTATACCCCCCGGTGTTTTTTTCACTGCATAATGTGATGTGTAGTGTTTCTGTTGACAGGGCTGCTGCCTACCAAGGTGCTCGGTGCGGTTTTAAGCCCTGCCACCGTTTCATCCGTGATGTATTGAAACTGCCTCAAAGGAAAGTGAATCAAAGAACAAATGCATAATTGAATTTACATTACACACCTGGATGAAATATTTATTTTTTGATTCCTCATGAAAAATGCAGGGTTGTTGCAGTGGTGTGTGCGCGCGCGATGTAACGATGCTGTTTTTGTTGGTGCATGATGCTACTTTACTCCGTGTTCCGATCAATACCTTAGCTTGACTCCGAGACGCCCTGCAGGCTTTGGGATCGATGACGTTACTCTCTGCCTCCCAGCGCCTGTCATTCAGTTACTCTGTGAAGTCTCCTGCAGCAGGTCGACTCAGATGGAGAGATCAGCTCCTCACATCATCACTGGTTTCTTTTAGCGGGGATTTCACTTCTAATGCCTTCTGAAGAATTGACTTGGTATTGCACATATTATTACTATGTGAATCTGTCGTAAAGGTTTTGGTGAACTGGACTGGAATATTACAAAGGATTTTTCCACATCTGTTTGTTAATCTAATGAGTATCCGTCATTGACATTTAGTTTAGAGACTGTACAACACACAGTGGACATAAAGTGAAATAAAACAAAACACAAATGAAAATAGACCAGCAGTCTCCATTTACCCCAAGACTAAAATGATTATGTTTCATAATTATGTTGAATTATGTGATCCAAGTTGCATCAAAATAAATTGGCATCATGTTAATGCCTTGCTGCGGTTTGAACTGTGTGATTATGCATTTGCTTCCAGATATCTGAGTCTAGTGTTTTATAATTGCCAATGCATGTCAGAAATGTCATAGAGGACGGCTGTTACTCGAAGCTGGAAGCTAATAAAACTTTATGTAATGGATACCAAGTGTGTCAAGGCTGAAAACAGATGCAATGTGGTAAAAAGCCTTCCTGTTTACACCCTGCTGCTTCATGTACAGTGTAGAGGTCTCATTTAAAATGTCTATCTACATATTTCTTGCTTTGATATGACTTAATACATCAAATCACTGTTGTTTTTCAGTGTAACTTTTCTATTTGGTAGCCATTTTTAGGATTTATCACTGCCTTCAGAAAATGAACCTTCAACACCTCGAAAAACACAAAACACATTGATTTTTGTGAAAATGACACACTAAACTTGACATTTGCTTCGTGCTTTCATTTAGCCTGTGAAGAAGTCCTTCCCCATCTTCTCTAGATCCACTGAATTATGACACTTCACTGTAATTCAGTTCGTCACTTGACATGTAATCTGACAGCTGACTCTCAGTCTGTGAAGGCTTCCCCAGAGCCCCAATACCTTGTTAAATTGTACCAGGGATAGATATTGAGGGTGCCTGGTGATATGTTTTCATCAAAAGGGAGGAAATTTGAAATTGCCACCTATATTAGAAATTACAGACAGACTAAAAGTACATTCTTTTTTTACTTTCCATGTACTGTAAGTAAAGCATGTACTTGCCAACATTGTGAGTGGCCTGGGTGTTCACAACACAGTGAGTCTATGTTACTACTAGCCAATACTAGGTACAAGCTATCTAACAGTAGTTACTGTGCAAAACAGATGCGTCACCAACAAGACAGTGATGGTAATTGACCAGATGCTGTGGTTAGCTATCTAAAGAACAAGCTGACATTATCTAAACACAAAAACAATCAGATGTATCAGTGGGGAAATGATCAGTTCCCAGTCAAGAACGGCACAGAAATTCAACATGTCTGTTTGATACTGTTGAGACATCCGAGGCTCGACAGTAATGCATTCAGCTGTTCCCAGCCTTTGTTACCAAGAGGTGCGGACCTCCAACATGGCTGCCAGGGTGTGCATATCCTTTCATCCCTCTGTTTGGTTTGGACATGGATGCTTACTGTCTGTTTACAGTGTGCACCATGTCCACGCTCTTCCTAACACTCTACTTTGTCCACCTGGACTCCATAATGACACAATTTTCACCTTAGACATGACAAGAAAAAATATTTTTACATTTTGATTTACAGTTTGGTAACAAAGGATGTTTCAGCGTGACAACAGTGAGCTGCACAATGAGCAAGTGCTTCCTTAATATAAAGTAAGGCTGGGTATTGGCTATGACCTCACGATACGATACGTATCACGATACATGGGTCAGGATCCGATTGTATCACGATACATTGCGATACGATACATATTGCAATACATTGCAATACTCTACATAATTTACTGAAAATTTAAAAATAGAGCTGAAAATACAACTTGCTGTGTATCACCTGGGTAGTCTAATATGTACATCACATTATATTGATAACTCAGCGGACAAACTGAGTCAAAACTATTTAATTCAAAGGGATTTGAGGGAAATTTAATGTATCGATACGAGGGGCTGGAAAATCGATACAGTATCATGGAAAAAAATATTGCAATACTCGGCTGTATCGAATATGTTGGGCCAGTACCTACATTCAAAACACCAAAGCAAATGACTGCTTATCACCAAAGGTGTCACTGAAATCAAGAAAGACAAGAATCTTGCGGATTATCCCTTTAAGAATCTAAATGTGTAAAAATGAAACAGACTGTGACAGCTGTCTCAGCTGTGACCAAATGTTGATGTTTGGGAGCAGCTTGTGATGCAAAAGGCAGTAAAAAGAGACCGAGCACAAAAAGATTTAGTGTTGGGAGTGGACATAGAGGAGCTTGTAATGCCAGAGAAGCAACACTGCTGCAGCCCCATACTTCCCTAAACCCACAGGGGGCGGAGCCTGTAGGCAGTCGTGAATACTCACTGCTGGACCTCTGATTAGAAGACCACTGACCTCATCGAGCTGATGGCACAGCTGGCTCAAGTGCCTGATTTGAGAAGCCAATTGCAGATGTGTGATCATGTTAAACCCCGGCTTTCCAGTTTGTGGTCTTGTGTTGTGAAACCATGGCATGAGCTTGGTAAGAGTCAAGGCCAAGCAAATTCCTGTCCAGCACCCTTCAGTAAACTCTCTCTCTCTCTTTCTCTCTCTCTCTCTGCCCCTGTCTCTGCGTTTCTCTCTCACTCTCTGTACTCTCTCTCTCTCTCTTCCCTCTCCCTTGCTCTCTCAGACCTCTCCTGAGGGTTTGTAAGGAAAAATAAATATTTTTAGACATCGCGGTCCAGAGCTGCTGTCACTTCTCTTTTTTCATTTTTTATAAACCCAAACCATGGGAAACACATATTCACCTCCCCCTTTCTCGCTGTTCACGCAATCGCCTTGCCTTTGGCTTCCTACTGCCACCCATCAAAAAAAAAAAAAAAATGCTGCCCCCAGGGAGAGGGTCGCCATGGCAACTGACTTCACCAGAGCAACTCCTCAAAGCGTCCATCTGAGCTCCACGTTGCAGCTCTGCATTTCCATAGACAGCTTAACCTGGGACTTTTGTTTTGGGGCAGAATCGCCGACGAGACCCGGCGACGGCTCACAGAGCTTTTAGTCGGGATGTGAGAGAGCGCAGGACAAGGTGGAAGGAATAAAACCAGCGGAGAGAACGCAGATGTCCCGCAGCTGATCTGTTTGACAGGCTGTTTAAGAAGAGGCGTACAGTACAGATTCAGATTCTGACTCCCTCGTCCCTGCGATAAGATGGCAGAAAGTTTACATGCTAAGCTTTGGTGATGTAGTGGACGGGTCCTGCCCTGCAGTAACAGCTGGCACGACAAGAAAATAGGCTTTTTTTTCTCAGCTCAGTCCCATAGGAGAGCAGACAATAGAACAATAAAGACGGACAGAAACCCCCTGCCGACCCTCAGAAACTCACTGGGACTCTGGGCCTTGATAAGGGGAAGACACAGAACTTTATGGAATATTACGCCAGCAGACAGATAGGCGGACAGTTATGCGCTCTGGCACACACACACAAATGTGTAAACATCAGTGCACAAACATTTACATATTCTCGTAGATCATGGCCAAGTCCAGCCCCTTACTGTCCCCCTCCTTGGGACCATATGGCCTCCTGCTTTCCTCTGGGTTTGACGCCGCGGTGTCAAGGATCACAATCTAATATCCCAGATCACAAGGGGCGTTCTCGTAATCCACGCAGGCTGTTTGTTCAGTTCCTATGCGGCGCTGGTGCAGTGTGCATCGTGACGGGTGCAGTGTGCTTATTGTGCGCTTGTCGACCCGGCGTTGTGTCACACAGCAGAAGAGCTATTAATAGCCGTACCCTCCCTGGTAGTTTAAATTCATTCTGCCTTGCGTGGAGTTGTAAATTGGAGCTGCACTGCACTCTCTAGGCTTTCTTTTGCCATGCCAGGAGAGCAGAGGGAAGATAAACTCTCATTAACAGTTTTTTATTTATTTTTTTTTACACCCGAGGAAGGACAGGAAGCAGCTGCCACATCCACTTCCACCTCACTTCCTGCCTCTCTCCTCAGTGCATGGTCTCTATGGTCTCGACAAATGTCTAGATGACTTATTGCAAGGAGCAGTTGAGGCTGTTTGTAGGTAACTGTCATCAGACTGAGCCACGCCTGTTGAAACGGTGTCTGAAATGTGCTAGAATTGGACACACGTGGTCTCACATATAATCCCCTTTATAATAATGCCATGGAATTCCTTTATGTCCTTTAGGTCTTTGTATTTGTTTTGAAATGTTTGGCTGTAAAGAAGTAGAATCATAGAGTCTGTATGAGGTCTGGTCACTTATATATGGTGCTTTAGTTATAAAGGCTTTGTGCTTGGCAATGATTAAACCAGAAGATGACAAAGTACATTGAATCTGGTAAAACTGTCATAAGCAAGTGACACTTTCAGAAGGCATTAAGTCAATTGTGAAATTGTCTTCCATCTTAACTCCAAATTTTAGAGAAAAGTGGGGGGAAATAACAATTTACCTATCCGCAATGCTTGTGCTTTTGTCCAACGAAATCACTTGTTGGTCATGAAACTTTTGAGTTATAATTAGATCGTCATCTCAGAAACCATTTGTACCCTTCAGTTTGTTTTTGCATGTTTTGTTTTCAGTAAATTGATGTCAAACTGCATTGAGGTGGGTTTTTTGTTTGCAGCCTGTACAATATACCTATTTTCAGATTGGAAAAGGAATTAGAATAGTTACTTCATGATATGTTATGATATTTGTATTTTTAATTGAGCAAATGTCCACCAGATGTGCTAAGATAGAGCTATTTTGCCTCAGGGGACTACAGTTACGTTTACTTACCTTATTGGAGTCATATTGGAGTTCAGTTTCTATTTACTGTACACTGTAAATAGACATGGGCATCATACAGGAAGGGATTAGTTGATCAGCGACACCCATAGCAAAATTATTTAGTAGAAACACAGGACCCAGAGTGAAAGTGTCAAAGGGCTTTTTTGATTGTTGCCTTTGACATCCATTTGCAGCCCCCCTCCCCTACATACACACACATGCACACACACACACACACACACACACACACTCCCGCTGTCTGTACAGTGTGTCTGTAAATCTCTCTCTCTCTCCCCAGCCATCCATGAGTTTCCAGAGGACATCTTTACCATGGAGCAGAGGAAGAAGGGGGCCGTGTTCCTCCATGTGCTCTGTGTGAGTCTTTCACACTCATCACAGAAAACCTGCAGGATTATTACTCAGTTTTTTTTTCATTTACTCTTGACTCATCGGTCTGATCATTATAGAATACGACACTGGATGTCACTGTTTAATCAAACTCAGACCAGCATAACATTTATTTTACAATATAAAGAAGACGGGGGTGTGTATCTGTCTCTCCACTTTCCAGGCGATCTACATGTTCTACGCTCTGGCCATCGTCTGTGACGACTATTTTGTCCCTTCCCTTGAGAAAATATCTGAGGTGAGAGAAACAGCACCAACCATCTTTAGATATCATTATATAATATAAACCTCTCATTATTTGCTTAAATCCATCAGACTTCTAGTGTTTAGGATCTCATGAACTTTAGGCATTTCAACAAGTTATGGTGACTCTATTTCTTTTATGTATTTTTTCTCCATCTCTCAGAACCTGCAGCTCAGTGAAGATGTGGCAGGGGCAACGTTCATGGCTGCTGGAAGCTCCGCTCCAGAGCTTTTCACCTCTCTCATCAGTTAGTAGCTCAGTGAATCTAGACCTCTTTCATGTCAGAGTAGCAATTGTGTCAATCTTGGCAGATCTGTCGTTTCAAACTGTGTTTTCATTGGTTCTCAACATTGAACTAGGAAAATAATTCCCGGTCTTCTTCTCAGCCATGCAGTGGCAAACTCTTCCAGGAGATGTCAGCAGACTCTAACTTAAAGCCCCAATCCAGAGTTTTTGTGTACATATTATTTTTAGGTATTTTCTCAGAGATTCAGAGAGATTTGTGACCATTTTGACTTGCACATGGAAAAAATAAGCTTTTTGTAACGTCTGCAGCCAAATGTAGCTGAAAATACACTCTTGGTTTTCATCAGTGTTTTACAGTCATCACCAATGTAAACAAACCCTTCCCAGGCTCAAATTACATCTAAAACTAATATTTTGCTGACATACACTGTCAGGCCTTGGTTTAAAAGCTCAGTCACTAATTTTGAGAGTCCATTTAATAACAAGTCAAGTCAAATTTCTTGAGTACTTTTAACAGGTTTGTCACAAAGTGCTTCACAGAGAACACAAATAGAGATAAAACAAATAAAACAGAATGAGACAAAAACAAGAAAGAACAAATGTTTATTATATACATTTTTTTGGATATATGGCCAGAGTTAGACGGCATGTGCTGGTGTGTGTGTGTGTGTGTGTGTGTGGATATGAGAGCACCAGGGAGCATCAGACCAGTCCACAGAAATGGATAGGAAATGCCAGACTGCAGGGATTTATTTAATCTGAACCTAAACAAAAACAGATACTGCAGTTACAGGTTTATATTCCTTCTGAACAAAGAATAACACATTTGATAACCCCCCCCCCCCCCCCCCCCCCCCCCCCGACTCACAGGTGTCTTCATCACTAAAGGAGACGTTGGAGTCGGCACAATTGTGGGCTCCGCTGTCTTCAACATCCTGGTCATCATCGGCCTGAGTGGGATCTTTGCAGGCCAGGTAGAAAACTCGTCTTACATGCACTTGTTACTGAGAACGCACTCAATTAGCTTGATATTCACAGATGCCGGTAGTCACTAAACTATAACTGTCCTCTCCTCTGCAGACTGTGGCTCTGACTTGGTGGTCCCTGTTCAGAGACTCCACCTACTACATACTCTCTGTACTGACTCTCATCATGGTGAGATGTGCATTGCATCAATATAATCAATCAGAACGGTGTTGCTGCCCCGTACCACTTGACAGTAACTGTGCTGCGTTTTAAAGAAGCTGTTTGGTCTCTCTTTCTAGGTTATCTACGATGCCAGAGTCGTCTGGTGAGTGCAGATACAATGAATTATGTGCATATTCCATGACCTAAAGCCTTAAATAAATGTTGTCATAGAAATAGCGGGTTTCCCTGGTTGCTGCTGAACATGTGAGGAAGATTTAAGGTCCATAATTTACACTAGTTGTTAGTTTCTCAGATACTAACTGCATAAATCAGATTAACTACCTGGATAAATCAGATTAGACTTATCTTTGGGGCTCAGCTTGTTTGACAGACTGTGGAAAATTGTGTGTGGAATTTGATTTAAAGAGGGGTTGGATAACATTATTAAAATTGATAGAATAGGCACTGACATTCATATTGATATTCACTCAAATTGTTATTGGCTTGTACACTGAAGCTGGCTGCAATGGCTGGCTGGTTGAAAATGTCACGAAAATTAACACTGGTGAAATGCGTGCTAAAATACAATATTTCCCATTGTCTGAATCGCATTCACTATTTATAGAGCATTTTATCATGTCATCAAATTTCTGCAGCAGCCATCCTAGGTGTCTGTATGTTAAGTTAAAGTTAGGCTTTTTTCTTTCCTCTTACGCATTGATTGCTGTCAAGACCTCTGCCTCGGGAGTCAGCAGAGGTCCTTTCCATTTAAAATCTACAATCAATCCATTTACATCCATCTGCAATCAGAATGGCTGTGTTTGTCTGGAGGTGCATGTCATCAGCAGCTGGCAGGGAGCTCTTGTTGTCTTTGCTGATTGTCTGGAAGCCACTTCACACTGATGATGAGTCATTGGCAGCAAACTGTTGTTTGATGGACGTCTCTCATTTTGCTTTTGCATTCTTAATTGGTTCATTCAGTGCTCTTGATTCTGCGAGAGCTTTCTTTGCTGCCTCTCCTGTATGCTTTCTTCTTTTTTTTTTCTTTTATAAACCGTGGCTTTCCATTATTGTATTTGTCAATGGTTTTCATTGAATTGTAGATTTATTCATGGAAGTTAATGTAGGAGGTAACAGCGTCAGTGTTTTGGGAGGTTCTGTTAATTGAATCCCCGTCTGCTGAGCCAAGGCAGTCCTGTCGTATTTCATCTCCTGACTGTTTTGCCGAATACAATTTAGCAGATTCGTGATTCGGTTTAGTTTGCCAATTGATTGCATGCTCTGAATATCTGAGAGGTCTGCGCCCACATACATGCAGCAGTGTGTGTAGTCATCTATTGGCTGTTTACACAGGTACTTCTGGAGTTCAGTTTTAGGATTGGAGAGTTGTTGTGTTTGTTGCTCCAGTTCTGTGATTTGTTCAGTCAGTGCCCTTTGTGTTGTATTTGTATTTTGTTTGGATTGAATGTGCACACTATAACCGTTGCACATTTTTAGAAAGAATAAGATGGTTCATAGAGAGTTCATAAACAGTGATTCTGGTTTAGGATATAAGGATCTTGAAATGATTGCATTTTACATTACATTACATTTTAGGCAACAGTAGAATAAGCTTGAATTCCACCACCAAAAATCAAGGAATGGTGATGAGGTGAGAGTGCTAGGAAAATAAAAAAAAGAGAGGATTTTTAGAGTAAGTACAGTAGAGGAGAGGAATATGTTTCAACTTGCCTTCAACTTGGTTACAATTCCCGTGTTTTGATCATCTCTTAATAGCTGGATTATAGAAGGGGGGAGATGCTGTGAATATTAATTATGAATTCATGCATTGTATTCTCAGACTGGGCAACAATGAATACAAGAGGTGTTGTGCTATATGAGATCATTAATGATCCCAAAATGAATGATATTTAACATGATCAGCATGTCTGCACTTATATTGATCTAATAATCAAAGGCATAACAGGCAGGACTAGCAGTCGACTCATCAATTACTGTGGAAGAGGTTGACTGACATTTCCAGCTGTAACTTTGGTGTAGGTATTGATTAAATTTGTGGCTCAACACTGAGATCGAACTTTAGTCAGAGTTGAGTCTAATCCAAATTTACTGTTTGTGTTTGCAGGTGGGAATCCCTGCTCCTCATGTCCATGTATGGAGTCTATATTCTAATCATGAAGTGAGTTTGCTGAATACCAAACCCTCACCATACTGTACCTCCACAGTTGTCCAAATTCTGACGAAGGTCAAGCCCTGTGTATTGCACATGCAGATGTAAGGAAACAGTAGTGCTGTTTGGTTGCAGGTTCAACTCCCAGCTCCTGGGGTTTGTGATGCATCAGTTCAGGAGCGGCAGACCGTGCTGCTTCGGGTCCGACGAGAGAGATGAGAAGATGGGAGACGAGGCCGCTGCTTGCAACACCTCCATGGTGCTTCTTAGTAAAGGTCTAGTCTGAAATCCTTACTGTGTCTGTCTCTGATGCTGTCAGTGGCCTCACTCATGAGGCTGTAGCTATGTGGCTTTTTAAGTTGAGACTAATGGTATGTTCACCTTACCGGCTACAAAAGCTACAAAATGGTCTGTCAAGCTACATTGGTGCCAATGGAGCAGAAAAGTGTTGCCCAGCTGATCGTTGATGCTTCATACCGTCATCATGTTGGGAGCAGCAACTAACAAAGTCCAATATATTATCTGTTACATATTGCTGTTGTCATGTGGAAACCTTGTAGCTCTAATTTAGGTGATTTTCATATTTTAACTTGAATTGAAGGATTACATGTTCCTCTGTGGTTTGAGAAAATACTGCAACCATTGGGCTTTTGAAACCCTTTAAAACTGGATAAACTCTGAAGTGCATGGTGGTCAAGCTAAAAACAATGCTATTTTTCTCAGATCCTGTTGAGGTTTTTAAGGTTTTTACCCAACACCCTTACACTGTGCAGGCCAAGCTCATGGTCAGGATCCTCAGCCGGTCATGATGGTGGATGAGCTTCTCATCCTCAACCCCCACCAGCTGTCCTTCTCTGAGGCGGGCCTGCGCATCATGATCACCCCCCACTTCTCCCCCCGCACCAGGCTCTCCATGGCAGGACGCATGGTCATCAGTGAGGTACTTGACACAGACATCAGACATTATAACATGATCCAGTTGGGACAGTACACCAAAAAGACAGCTGTCCGCTCTCTACAGTCTATCTATCCTCTCTCTCTCTCCTCTCACAGAGACAGAGGTTGATCAGGAGTCCGAAGAGCCAGCTGGACGGCGAGGCCGGCCCTGGGTCCAGAGTGGGGTCGACCAACAACAGTCTGAAGAGGACGGGCTCTTGCGGTCTAGAGAACGGGGGCGGCGTGGAGAGGCAGGCTCCCGACGGGAGAGCTGGGATCGGGGATGGAGAGGCGGGAGAGAAGCCGGGGGTCGAGGTTTGCCAGCTAGAGGAAGAGGAGGATGATGAAGACGGGCCTTTCAGTCCTGTGCGCATACCAGGTGAGGATGTCCCGCACTCGGCCTGGCTTAATTATTACAGCCTTAAAGGTGCGTTAAGTATGATTTTGATAGGGTTGTTGATCAGTACCAAAGATTCAACAATTACTTACCAAGCACTGAGATTTCTGGCTTCCAAAACTCACTTTTTGGCTCATACTGTGTTTTGAAACGATTCCCCATTAGACATTTCTGTTGGACCTCTGCTATAATTAGCTATCTTACTCATCGCTATTGTGAAAATGTGACTTTATTATTCATGTAAATTACAGGCCACTGTAAGCTGTGCAATATTGTTGTCATAGATCACTTAATGCCTCTTTAAATGTCTCCATGTACTGCTGTTTGTCCATCAGAGTAAACAGACTTAGTTTATTTCCTCAGTCAAAGATAGATTGAATACCTCACTGTGACTGACGCTGTGCTCCTCTGTGCCGCAGGTGGCTGCTGTGCGCGGGTGAAGTGGGTGATCTCTTGGCCCCTGGGCCTCCTGCTCTACTGCACTGTGCCTAACTGTGTTCTGCCACGCTGGCACCGCTGGTTCATGGTCACCTTTTTGGCCTCCACCCTGTGGATCGCCATGTTCTCCTACCTCATGGTGTGGATGGTAAGGAGGCAGGACTTGTAAGAATCACATGATCACTACAAATGCTCGCTTCGGCTGGTTGGTGCTCCATTACAATTTACAATTTACAATTTCACATTTGGCAGACGCTTTTATCCAAAGCGACTTACACATGAGATTTGCATACAACACAAGCAAGTTTCTAGATAGGAGAGAACAACGAGAGTAAGTGCTATAGAGCTAAGTTCTGGTCCAACAGGACAAAGGTGCTACGAGACAGTGCAACAAGCTAAGTTCTGGTCCAACAGGACATAGGTGCTACGAGGGAGTGCTACAAGGCAGTGCTATGAGGTAATGCATAGAGTGCATCAATTTTTATTTTTTTTTTTTATTTTTTTTTTATGAAAGGAGGTATTCTCTAAAGAGCTGGGTCTTCAGCCTTTTCTTAAGGATAGAGAGGGATTCTGCGGATCGAATGGAGTTTGGCAACTCGTTCCACCACCGGGGAACCACAGAAGAGAAGAGTCTGGCTAGAGACTTAGGGCCTTGCTGAGGTGGCAGCACCAGGCGCCGCTCCATGGCAGAGCGTAGTGAGCGGGAGGGAGCGTAGACCTGAATGAGGGAGTTCCATTACAAAGTACTCACCTCTGGACAGATTGCGTAAGTTTGAAACCTTGTCTCAAAAGAGCCCAGTCTGTATTCATACAGTATGTGCTGGTACAAAGAACCTAATGGGTAATTCCATTTGTAGTTTTTAGATTCCCAGATCATATAAGTTAGTATATGAAGTGTAACATATATCTTTTCTTTAAGTCTCAGAAACCAACCAGCCAAGTTAGGTTGAAGGTTTAACAGAGCCTGAGCCAAGACTGATCTTTGTTCCTTTTTGTATTTTGGTGTATTTTGTAAATGGGTGAACTTTGCGATCAGGGATATGTCACTGAATAATTATTGAAAACAATATAACTGATTCAGATGTATCTGTAGCAGAGTAGCAGCCTTTTTGTTTAGTCCAGTAACATCTTTAGTAGGTTTATTTGGTATTGTCCATCCACACTATCTGCACACTTTACATGTAAAACTGCAAGAATTGTTTTATCCATTAGTAATTTCACCAGGTGAAACCAATGGTGTGTTACAATGTCTACATGGCATTTGAACTTTGAAATTTGAAATGCAGTGTGAGGTGTGCAGTCCAGACCGCAGAGAGCTAGAGCAAATAAACAAATTCCTCTTAAAAATGTTTCCATTTGTACCTGTATTTTTTGGACAATGGATTCTGGTCTTTATTTAAAGGAGATATCGGCAGTTCAGTGATCATACTGTTTTAACTGTGAAAATATTAAGATAAAATGTGAAACTAAACACAAAACAAATATTTACAGTGCAAGCACAAATGCTCCACTCTGAAATACTTTGTACAGTCAAATTTGCAGCTTAACTGTTTCTGCAGTATCTAGCAACAATATGCTCAAAGTGAGTTTTGTATTGCAACATTTTCTTTCTTATAATTCTGATTTGATGGAGTGCTTGTTTGCAAGCTTGCTGAGTGACTTGATCTTACTGTGTTAATGTCTCTGTCAGGTCACCATCATCAGCTACACACTAGGCATCCCAGACTACATCATGGGCATCACATTCCTGGCAGCCGGTACCAGCGTGCCAGACTGCATGGCGAGTCTCATCGTGGCTCGACAAGGTAACAAGTGGAAACTCTTTATTCTGAGCCTCCGACTCAAAACCGTTTACCCATTCTCTCTCTGCGGTGTAAACACTCACAAAGGCACTTTTATAGTTTAGTGTTTCTCTGTCTCTTTCCAGGCATGGGGGACATGGCGGTGTCTAACTCCATAGGCAGTAATATCTTTGACATCCTGCTGGGTCTGGGTTTCCCCTGGGCTTTGCGTACCCTCGTGGTGGACCATGGATCATCAGTAGGCACACACACTTTGTCCCCCTACTGTCCTGTTCCCCTTCTCTCTTTGACCGTCTTGGTTTATGGAGGCGTGTGTGTGTGTGTGTGTGTGTGTGTGTGTGTGAGAGAGAGAAAGAAAGACAGTGGAAGAAGTATAGAAGCAGGGATTTCAGTTTCTGAGCTATATCAGATGGTTGTACAGCTGTGACACCACTGCTCTTTTCCACAGGTCTTCATAAATAACAAAGGACTGGTGTATTCTGTCGTCCTGCTGCTGGCTTCTGTCTTCCTGACGGTGAGAGAATAAAATTGACCAAATTTTGCTCACATGTCTGCTGGGTGTTCATCTTTGTCGGCAGGCGAAATAGTTCCACATTTCGCTCCTGGCTCCGGTTTTGTCAACCAGCTTAGGTGGATTTGGATTCAATTCAAGATGTGGTGGGCTGTTTTATGCTGTCGCCATGTTTTCAGCTGTTGGATTTATTACTAACTGGAAACACGTGGGTCTGTCACGTGTTTCAAGGGTAACCGGTCCAGTGTGAAAGGGCTATTGGTCAAAATACAAAAATAGTGTATTGTATAGCAGAAACTGAAGCAGTTTCATCAGTTTCTGGAATGTTTTGACTGTGTGATATTACATTTTGGAAATATAAAACCTATTTGTTATTTTGGTTGATTACTGTTAGCATTGTACAGGTTATCTGTAGGTCCTTAAAAGCGCTTAGTATAAAACATCTAAATTTGAGGCCTTTAAAAGTATTAAAATGTTTTTAAATCCAGTTATTAGAGGTGTAATGTTTTTCACCATGTAATAAAAGGTGTCTCTGTGCTGCATGTCCACTCTTAGATTAATACAGAACAGGGTCAATAGTACAGTATGTATCCTATCTCCCTTTACAATTCATTTTCTGGTGTCCTTTTTCTTACACTGCCCATTTATTTTAGAACCTTCATTAGCTGTGATTAATCAGAAATAAGCTTGTTTTGACAGACTTTTGTTTCTTAATTTTGGTCTTTAGATTGGTCTTAAATTCAGTTCCAGGTAGCTTTTAAAAGGTCTTAAAACCTCATAAAATGTGTCATTTTGAAACCTGCAGACACCCTGTAGTAATATTTCTCACTGCTCTCTTTCCTCTCTCCTCCTTTCCTCTCTCCGTCCCGCCTCGCTGGCTGCAGGTGATGAGTGTCCATCTGAACCACTGGAGGCTGGATCGCCGGCTGGGCCTGGGTCTGATGTTCCTCTATGCCATCTTCCTGCTCTGCTCCATCCTCTTTGGGCAGATGTGAGGCCTTAAGGTCAAAGGTCAACCCTGTAGGTTCTTCCTGTTAGACGCCAAGCTGAGTAACCTACCTGTCTGCCACACGTCCTCTTTCCTCAAGCCAAAAAAAAACAAAAGAGTGACAGCGATGTTGTGTACTGTACCATGTGAGAGTTGATGTGCACCACTGTAGGATACGCTAGGGTGACGTTGTTCACATGCAACGACACACAGAGTCTTTTATCAATAGCAAAGTGTTTCTATTCGTACAGTGCAGTGTTTAAAGGCGGTCAGACATGAGCCTTTCAGTGGGTGATAGATAGAGAAATAGAGAGAGTGGCTTATCCAAAATAATCATGACATGGCAGATGGAAGCAGCAAATTTGGTTGACATGTTTATTGAGAGACACTCAAAAAAAAGATCTCAAACAGAAAGTGACATATAGCAAAATAAAATACCATATCTGGTAAAATACCAGATCAACGCACTCCTGTGACTGTGTAACAGTTCATTTATTTTAACGGCAACTAAAAGTCACCACTCACACAGTACATGAACTATATTGCTTGGTGGAAGAATAACATGTTGTTATTGATTACATCTATAGGATTTATTAAGCAGGTTTCTTCTTTTTTTGTTTTTATAAATGGTGTGTTACCGCCGTTTTATAAAAGCAGTAAGCCATAAGAGGCTGAACTTTACAGTGATTTTAGAAGCTCAGAGGGTTTTAATTGTAATTGTCTTAAAACACAATACTTACAATATTAGATTTTGCACATGAAATTAAATGTCAACATCCAGTGCAGTGAGCAGAACTCCTAGTCTTCATGACACGTCTTAATATGCAAGCAGGGCCTCATCTTTTTTTAGCGTTATAGCTTCCTGTTGCTGCAGCTTTATTTTTATCTTTTCCTCTGAGTCAGCTAGGTTTTTTTTTTTTTTTTTTAATTCCCAAGTTCTGAATTCTGCTGCAGCGTTTATGAGATAAAAGAGTGAAGTTCACAAGTAGGGGGAGTTATCTAGCTAGGGTTGGACGAGAGGAATTTAAATGCTTTCTAAATCCTTGTTCAAGCCACAAGATGTCTAGCGGGACACACCAAATTAATTACAGGATAGCTAGCTAGATGACCTTTATCAGCATCACTGCGAACAAAGGCCTTTTCCAGTAGAAAGAAGGCGTAATGACATATCTCCTCCACTGCTGAACCCCTATAGTTTCTGTTGCTATGGAACATTCACCATACTGAACTTTACTGACAACACCAATCAAATTCTAACAAAAAAATTGCACATGATCTTGTAGAGCAGCATGCACACTGGCAGCACACAGAGCTGCAGTTTTGATTTATTGTAGGGGGAATGCACCGTTACAGGCAGAATATCCAATGAAAACCCTGTTTGGCTCAAATACAGAACAAATTATGTCTTCAAAACCAGTCAGGGACCAGACTTCTGAGAAGAGGCTGAAATAAAGGCTGTCATGGGGAAAAAGGGTCTGGTCACCTTAGATATCGTTTAGAATGCGATTGAAGGCTCAAAGGATTATACTTTACCTTTCTTAGGATACTTACCTGAGGGCTTTCAGAAATTTGGCCTATTTGAAATGTTGCCGTCATTTAGGTGACCATCTTACATTTTACCACAAAAATAGCTTTACAGCAAATTCAAAGTTTGAATGTTTGAGTCTTTTCAAGGATGGACTGATAGAAAAAACGATTGAGATGAAAAAAAAAAAAGCCTACATTTTATCTGCCATGTCGTGATTTGGCCTGTTTTCCAGATAAGACACTCTAATAAAACTAGCAGATTAATCTTATCGTCTCTTGGCCTTAGGTTTCAATACCCTTGTATGTTTTGAATGTACACCCTAGCTGAATTTACCATGTCGTGTGGAAATATTTACATGCGTACAAATGTAGCAGGCAGCACTGAATTACAGCGAAGAACCTCTGAACGGACGGTGAGGCGCAGCAGTCGTGAGAATAAAGGGTCAGAACACCATTAGAATAGAAAATATTCATATGAGATGCACATTATTGTGACAACATTTTGATGATTT